>NW_008331307.1:975244-1007902 GCF_000622305.1 Nannospalax galili | reverse complement strand
GAGACTTTTTCCATTTAAATTAATCAGATATATCTTAGTCTATTTTCTTCTGCTCTAAAAATGTTGGGTTTTGGTGGTTCCCATGCCTTTAGATATGCATCCATTTCTTTTAGGTTTTCAAAGTATTCCCTTATAATGTTCTGTATCTTTCTGGTGTCTGTTGTGATGTTTCCCCTTTCATCTCTGATTTTGTTAATTTGGAGGTGCTCTTTCTTTCTTTTGGTTAATTGGGCTAGTGGTCTGTCAATCTTGTTTATCTTTTCAAAGAACCAGCTCTTTGTAATGTTGATTCTTTGTATTGTTTTCTTTGATTCAATTTCATTGATTTCTGCCCTGATTTTTGTTATTGAGAACATCCATTTTTAAGCCTGTTTAAGGCCCTCAAGAACTCCCTGACCTTGGCCGAGCCTTTTGACTTAACTGGACTTATTCTTCTCATCTATTGAACCTTAATTTCCTTTCTGTTTTCTGTTTTCTATATTTGTAGGCATCCTAAAGTGCCTTTCTGCCTCAGTACCATTAATAATTAGAGATTCTGTATTCGTTAAACATTTGCACTGTCTCAATTACAATTATCTTCTAATTCAAAGATATTATAGTGGTAAAATTTAGGCATTTGTGATAACATTTTCTGTCTTAATCCAATACAAAATATAAAATGATGTAGAATAATGAGATGCTGTGACATGACTGCGTACCCATGGCTCCATGAGTCATGGAAATGGTACAGCAAGGGAGGTGACCAATAAATTCCTACTTTTTTCATTACATCAAAAGTGTGTACTATAAAATACAATTATTTTTCCATGAAACATATGAAGTAAGAATAATAGTAAGTGGAAGGTACCATATGAGATGACACATATTTCACAGGCCACAACCCTGCACGGTACGTTGTATTATTATTATTGAGTGATGGGGAATTAGAGAGCGAGCAATCTGAATGCATTGGTCAGCATTACTCAGCTCATAAATGGGAAATCTGCCTCAGCTCAGGGCCTGGGTTCTTATCATTAAGTGACAACAGGATCTGTGAAGCATGTTGGCATGAATAATGACAAAATACGTAATTCAGATAATGGATGGAACATTTTACTACAGAGACAACTTATTGTGAATTTTCCGTGCATTTTCTTCCGTAAACCTCATTCCATAACAAAGTTTCTTTTGCCTTATATTTTAAAATATTTATTCTTTTCTAAGACTGAAATTTAATAAAATATTGATACTGGTTGAAAAATGCACAGTTTGCCAGCAAAGCCCAATTATCCATTTTATAAGTTTTTGAGGAATCAAACCTTGACAGATGTGACATCTTCCTTTTGTTGCTAATCAAGGAGTCCATGTGAATATAGAGAAATCTGTATGGTGTACCAGCTTAATTAGCTATATAAAATAATTTCAGGAAAATTTTATATAAAGATTTAGTTATTGTGGCCCAATATAGGACCTCTCACATGGTCAGTATTAGCTTCTCAGCTTCCTATAAGGTTGTCAGACTCCTTAGTGTCTGCATTGTTTTATAATTGTTATAATTCTGTCATCTTCTCCTTTGGTCCCTAATATATCCACACAGTGAACCCTGAGATTCTGCTGAATATATAGCAAAGAGCAATGGGAGCTGAGAGCACAGGAGTATTACATTGTGTCAAATAGATGTAAGAATCACACATATACTGTCAATTATTTCTCTGCTTTTGGTCCCATTGGTATTCCCTTAAGCACACACACACAATCATACACACATTATATATACATATATGAATATAGTATGTATGTATTATTTAGATAAGTCTTTCCCCTTTATATAACATTATATCAGTGTTTTCTGAACTCATTAAGAATTTTAGATATTTTTATGATTTATGATTGATCCCATTGTGCAGCTGTGCTAATATTGAACTGCTTGTATTGTTGGTATTTTCTTCAGGCTCTCCTCATAAGTCTCCTGGGGAAGAACAGCCTCTGAAAACCTTCTGCTTGAGAGTTCACTTTATAACACTCCTATAATTCTATTTAACACAAATTCGAATTTTTATAACTTTGAAAAGGAAAGCAATTAAATATATCTTAATTTGTAGATAGGGTAGCTGCATTTTTAATATAAATTGGCCCAATAAAATGTTAATGAAGAACAAAAATCACAGCCTAAGTAATATTCAACTTATTAAAAGAGGTTTTGTGCATTGTGGTGGGTGTTAAATTAATCATGAGCTTTTTATCTAGGACTTCTGTTTGGGGAAAAGAATAGTAATTCATAAACTTGATCTCTCCATTCTTCAAATATTTGCTGTGTGCTTTTTCACAGGAAATTAATGTGCCTTAGAAACAAAAAATTATTGCAGGAGAAGATTTTTCAAAACTGGTAATTTTGTCTGTTAAAATTTTCCTATAACTCATAGCTATTTTACTAGATTTTACTATCACCTGTAATACTCAAACAATTTATAACTAAACAATGATTTTCTTCTGTTTTTCTGGATGATCTATAATGCCTGTGCTTGCTTGCTGGTTATACCAAATGTTCATGTGCACACTGGAACAAACATCTACACTGCAGCCCTATTGGTTCACTCCAGAACCAGTAACCAGATGATGTGGTATTGATAGTGGTTGCCACATCACACTGCTAAATTGTGTCTAATAAGATCCTGATGAAAAGAAGTCCAGATAAAACAGGATAGTATTTCTTAGACAAATGGGAAACAGAAGCAAACCTGCTTTTGTACATCCAGAAAAAGCAAGTCTGGAAAAAAAATCTCTGAACATAAATGTACATATTCTTCCTAATTTTTTGAGAGTATTGTGTGCTTTCAAACTGAAACCAAGTTTTGCTATAAAGCCATTTTATTTTATTTAAAGCAAATCTACTATAAATAGTAAATTGTGTCATAGATTAGTGTATTAGATCACTTTGTACTATTGTAAAATGTACCTGAAGTAATCAAGTTGTAAATAAGAGAAGTTTGTTTTGGCTTATGTTTGGAACTTTGGGTCTATTCTTGGTTAACCCTGTTGTTTGGTGCCTGTGGTAAGTTACATATGCTGGTGAAGGAATCTGCTCAATTCATGGTAGCTGGGAAATGGAGAGGGGCAGACTCTGGAGTCTCACTCCCCCATCAAACATGTCCTCAGTTATGTAAGTCTTACAAAAGATTCTACCACTTCTGAGTAGTGCCTAGCTGGGGACCAAGATTCTAAAAGATGGTCCAGATCCAAACTGCTGTGTTTGGTAAAGCAATTAGTGAAGTGTTCCTTTGCCAGATTTTCCTAAGACATCTTACTCACTTCCTAGGTTATGATACATGTAAACTAGGGTCAGCAGCACTTGAATCCAGAGAGAAGAACTCACACCTATGACTAGCAAGTGAAAACCAGTGTGACCAACTTACTAGGAATCTTAAGCCTCTGGTAGGTTTATTGCTGCCTACAAAACATTTTCAACTTTTCAGGGGAAAAATGATTTTAAAGGAAATATATCTAATTTTAACCACCTTAGATGTGAATTTTCTTTTGTAAAATTCTCTTTATGTTTTAGAGTGCTTTAATTTTTAAAATTAATAAACTTTTTGAGATATTTTAGGTGCATGGCAGATTCTCATATGAGGCTGTGACACACAGGTAAAGACATCCCCAACTGTCTCCCACCACATTTACTCATGAACCTGCAATGACACTGGCTGTGATTCAAAATTCATTGTTTATATTAGGATTCGCTCTACTGTTGTGTCTTCTCTGGCTTTGGATGAATAATAAATAATGGCATATTTCCACCACTGTAGTGTCACCCAGAATAGATTTATTGTTGTAAGTAGCATCTGTTTTCTTACTATTCGTACTGCTCCAATTCCTTGAAAACAACAGATTTTATTCATCTCCATGATTTTCGCCTCTTCCAGAATCCGTGCGCTCAGAATCATCTATGTGCACCTTTTTGAGACTGGACTCTTTCGTTAGTAACATGGTTTTAAGGCTGCTCCTCGCCTATTCATTGATTTGGGACCATTTCTTTTTAGCAATGAATAATATTCTTTTCCTGAATGTAGCACAGTTTAGTATACTTTCACCTCCTGAAAATCATCTTGGATGTTTCCAAGTTCAGGCAATTGTGAATAAAGCTGCTAGAAACATCCATGTGCAAGTTTCAGGTGGACATATATTTTATTTACATAAATTTAATTAGTGCATTTAAGCAAATAGTCACGTTATCAATGCCTGTGACCCTTGATATTTTCAATTTAGTGAGAAAGTGCCAAATTGTCTTGCAGTGTGGCTGAACCATTTTGTTTCCCCACAACTATCAAATACAAATTTTCATTGTTTTACAATTCCGTGAGCATTTGGTGCTGTCAGTGTTTGGGTTTTGTCCACTCTTATAAGTGCAGAGTGTTTAACTTCCAAGTACACGATGACACATATGTTTAATGTCTCTACCTGAGCTCTCTTGCCACCTCTGTATCTTCTTTGCTGAGATGTCTATTTAGATTTTTGCCCAATTTTAAAACAATTTTTTATATTCTGATTGTGGAGTTCTTTGTATAACTTAAATATAAATTCTTTATTAAATTTATATTCTAAATATTTTTTCTCAGTCACTGGCTTGGCTTTTCATTCTCTTTAAATCTTTTATTTTTGCACAGGAAAATATTTAAATTTCATTAAAGTTCAATTTAGAAATAATTCTTTCATAGGTGAGACCTCAGATGTTGTATGTAAGAAGTTATTGTCCAACCCAAAGAAATGTATACTCTTTCTCATGAGCTATAAGTTTTTGGTAGATGGCATTTCTCAAATTAAGGAGGCTCTAAAAGATCACAAGATTTTCAAAATCAGTCTCCTTATTTCACTGATTTACATGTGGTGAACCTTAAATCCAGGCTTGCATGGTGGTTTCATTCTCTATGTGTTGGATTCTATTTGATAATTGTTTCTTTAAAGCATTATCACTCATGTGACAGGTTTGGTGGCATACACCTTTAATCCCAACACTCAGTAGGCAGAGGCAGGTAGATCTCTATGAGACTGAGGTTAGCCTGCTCTACAAAGCAAGTCCAGGCTGTCTGGGGCTACAGGGAGACACTGTTTCAAAAAAATATGTCATTATTCAAAGGAATTAGCTTCTTTGATTTATCAAATTTACAGGTGGAGGACTGTTTGTATGCGCATGGCACTAACACTTTTGTTTCTTATATTGTTAATTTGTATGTTATTTTATGCTGAGTTTTCTAAATGTTTGTCAACTATTGATGTTTTCCAAAATTAATATACTGATTTGGTTGATTTTCTTGATTATTTTCTTATTCACAGATTTGTGAATGTTCCTTTGTTACTATTTTCTTCTTGCCTTAGGCTTACTCATTAAACATATGCTTCTGATTTTGCTAAGCTATGCTGCATTTTACCTTAAGTCTAGTTTGAAATATTTTAACAATTCCATATACAGCTTCCTCTTTGATCTGTTAGTGGTTTTTAAATTTTCCCAGATATTTAATGATTATCCATGCATTGCTAAATTTCCAAATTAATAATTCTTTCAAGGTGCATTATGCACAATGTCTATTTTGTTTTTACGTTTGTTCAGTAGTGATTGATTGCCAAAGATAGGTTCAGTTTTGGTGAACACAGCTCCTGAAGTTGAGGAGGATGTTTATTCTGTTGTTGTTGGATGGGATATTTTAAGCACAAAATTGATCAAGTGTACTGACAGTGTCAGGTCAATAAAATCCTGGCTAAGTGCCTAGATTCTCTGTCTACTAGTCACAGACTCTGTCTCCAATCATCAAATTGGATTTGGCTATTTTCCTTTGCAGTTCTACCTGATTTTGCCTTTTTGTGTATTGTTAGCCTCTTGAGGTACATTCATATGTAGACTGGTCTTTTGGGAGAATTTCCATTTTGCTATGGTGCATAATTATCTTATATTTTGGTAATTACCCTAATTACTTTCATCTTGAACTCTGATTAATCTGACACCCTTTTCTGACCTCCACAGGCACTGCAATACAGGCATGCAGGCAATACACTCATACACATAAGATAAAAATAATATTTTAAATAAATAAAATAAATTACAGCATAGAATAGCTTACTTTTTAACTTTAAAAAAATTATTGAGAATTTCATACATGCATATAATGTGTTTTAAACAAATCCATGCCCACTCTCTCCCCTCCAAATCCTCCATACCTCCCCATCACTTTTTTCTGACAATTTCCTGTACTCTTTCCTTTTGGGGGAGGGGTTTTTTGCTACTCTTACATTCCCTCCTCTGAAGAGGTATCCTTAAAATCTTTCAGGGGTTAGATAAGAGCTCCCAAATACTTTTGACATTTTTGGACTTTGGAACAGAGTATGTTGCTAAGAGGCCCAAGGACATTTTGATTTTTAGCCAAGAAATGACTATTTTTCTTTGGGGTCTTTTTACACTAACTGCCTAGCCAATTGCTACCTCCTATTCTTATCACAGCATCTCCTGAAGAGGTTACCCAAATTCCCGATAAGGAATCAGGATGCAGACGGCACTGGCTTCTTCTTTGATGAACAGGGCACGGTGAGGCAAGTGGGGTACTCCTTCAGTGGGTCTATATAAAAGACTCCTAAATTGCATAACTCTTATCTGTAGGGAGAAAAGAAAGTCCTTGACAGGTGCCTAGGAGGTGTGAATGAGAAGTAAAGGCAAGAGTAGTTAGCATTACAAGTTCTACACAGGAAACCATTCAGAACAAGGCAAATTTCAAATGTTCATATCAGAGTCCATTGAAATTTCTTCACAAGAGCTTCCAAAAACATCCTTCTATTGGGTTCCTCCTCGTTTTTCTTTTGTTTGCCAAGGCTGGACTTGAGAGTGATGGACTTGGGAATCAGGTTAGTTCCACTAGTCTAGTACTTTTAATTACCATGTGCTATGTAGAGAAAGCTTGGGCAAAAACCAAACATTCTCAGATAAACCTTGATTAGACATATATTTTGTTCCTTAAAATAGTTGACTGAACTATGACATTAGAAAATTTAAGATTATGTGTATATTATTTTTGTCTCAACCTTCATATATCATAGCAGACCTACACAGACCTTCATCTCTTGCTTAGGCTTTCTCATTTTTTCTATTTTGGAGAAATTGCCATTCCAGTATCCTTTTAATATCTTTTACATTCTCAATTTCTTTTTTTAATAATTATGAGACATAATAGCATTAACAAATATAATTTATGTCTGTTGTGAGAATTCTGTTCCTGGGGATACTAAGCAATGCTTATCCCCTTTTAATGGTCTAGTGTCAAATCAGTGTTTTCCTGGGGGAACCAATGAATTTACTGAGCTTACTTACAGAGATGACTGATGGGTTGCTGAGGTATATGAGTGACCTGGGGGTATGCACACTGGAAAGCCTTTACCCAGCATGGATCAAGCCTTCTCTTCCCAGCCTTCCCCAGATTATATACTATAGTCATGCCTAAATCCAGGAGACTATGTGTGATTAGGGCCAAATTACATACAGTAGGCTAGGAAGAATGGTTGGATACTCCAGAGAGGGTCCAATGACCCTGCTTACCCCTCCTTTAATGAAGGAGCACAACTGTTAACAAGCCCAGTTGTGAGGATGTTTAGCAAGCAGGCACAGCTGATTTTGTTGATTTGGATTTGTTCTTTCTTCCTTTTGGTTAACTGGGCTAAGGTTCTGTCTATCTTATTCAGCTTTTTAAAGAACCAGATCTTAGACTCATTGATTGTATTGTTTTCTTTGTTTCTATTTTATTAATTTTTGCTTTGGTTTTTGTTATTTCTTCTCTTCTGCTGGGTTTGGGTTTCCTTTGCTCTTGCCTTTCCAGCATCTTGAGTTGCAGTGTTAGGTCATTTATTTGGGCTCTTTCTAATTTTTTAAAGTAGGCTATAAACTTCCCTCTTAGGACTGCTTTTAATGTGTTCCAGAGGTTTTGGTGTGTTGTATTGTCCTTTTCGTTGAATTCCAGGAATTCTTGTATTTCTTTCTTAATTTCTCCTTTGATCCACTCATTGTTTAGCAGTGTGTTGTTTAATCACCATGAGTTCGTGTAGTGACTAGGGCTTCTTCCAGTGTTGATTTTTGAGCTTTATTGCGTTGTGGTCCAATAGAATGCGTGGAATTATTTCAATATTTTTGTATTTGTTGAGATGTGTTTTGTGCCCCAGTATGTGGTGAATGTTTGAAAAAGTTCCTTGGGGTGCTAAGTAGAAAGTGTATTCTTTCTTTGGGGTAGAAAGTGTTTATTCTTTGTCCAGTTGACCTGTCTAATGGAGACAGTGGGGTATTGAAGTCCCCTACTACTATGGAGTTGCAGTTAATCCATGTCTTAAAGTCCTGTAGTATTTTTTTTAATGAATTTAAAAGAGTTTGGTGCATATGTTCAGGATTATGGTATCTTCTTGATCAAAATGAAGTGACCCTCCTTATCTCTGATTAGTTTTACTTTGAAGTCTATTTTGCCAGTTATTGAAATTGCAACCCCTGCTTGTTTCTTAATGCCATTTGCTTGGAATATTCTTTTCCATCCTTTCATGTTAAAGCATTGCCTGTCCTTGAAAGTAAGATGGGTTTCTTGCAGACAGCAAAAAGATGGAGTTTGTTTCTTAATCCTTTCACTTAGCCTGTGTCTTTTGACTGGGGAGTTCAGTCCATTGATTTTTTAAAGTTATTACTGAGAGATGTGTATTGGTTGACATCGTTTTGACTGCTATTTGTGTTCTTTGTCTAATTTTGTGTTTCCTCAATTATGCCTTAATTTATTTTCTTTTGTTGCCCCTGGGGGTATAGCTGTTCCTTTCTCCTCTCTTTGAATTGCTTCAAGTATTCTTTGAAGGGCTGGTTTCATGGACATGTATTCTTTCAGGCTTTTGGTGTCATGGAAGATTTTTCTTTTCCCCTCCACTATAATAGATATTTTTGCTGGATAGAGTATTCTGGGCTAGCATCTATTGTCATTTAGAACTGGAAATACCTTGGTCCAGGCTCTTCTGGCTTTCATAGTCAGCATTTATATTCTGGGCTTTCCTTTATATGTGACATGCTGTTTTTCTTTTGCTACTTTCAATATTCTCTCTTTGTTCTGTACATTTAGTGTTTTTACTATGATAAGCCATGGGGAGTTTCTATGTGCTTCTTGTATTTATATGGGGATGTCTTTCCTTAATTTTGGGAAATTCTCTTCTATAGTTCTGTTTAAGATCTGGTCAATACTATTAGCCTGAAATTCTTCTCCTTCCTCTATGACTATGATATATAGATTTTGGACTTTTTATGGTGTCCCACATCTGTTGTATATTCCATTCTTGTGTTTTTTAATTTTTTTCATAATCTTTGCTTGAGTGGTCCAATTCTTCAACATTATCCTCCAGTGTTGATATTTTGTTTTCCATTTCGTTCATTCTAGTAGCAGTGAGGCTTTCTCCTGTTGTTTCAAGTTGGCTTAAGTTTTGCATTTCCTTCTTCATTTCTGTCTGAGTTTTCTTCAATGTTTCTATCTCTTTTGTGAATTCATTCAGAAGTTTATCCCTATCTTCTTTTAGTTCTTTGATTTATTTGTTCATATGTACTTTAAATTCATTGAATTCCTTGATCAAGTTTGTTATTGTTCTTTTAAATTCTGTATCCTGGGTTATTTCTAGGCAGTTCTCTTTGTGGAACTCTTCTACAGGACTGGTGGAGTTTGGTGGGGACATAGTGTTTCGGCTTTCCATTTTATTATTGTTTCGTTGTGTTTTGGCATGTGAATTTCTTTTGTTGTTTGTGATTCTGATATGAAAATTAAATTGAAGTTTGCTTCTGTTTGTATTATTGGTGTGTCTTGGTCCTTTTGTTATTGGTTATGTAAAGCTGGTTGGTCCAGGTTTCAGGTTCTCTCAGGTTTTATTTTGTAGGGAACTGATGGCTTCAGATCAGCTATTCAGGAGCTCCCACAGAAGCCCAATTCAGGTTCCAGTCAGATACACTTCTTCTAAGGTTTGGACCGCTACTAGCAGGAACTCAGAGCAAAATCTGGGACGTTCCCTAAGGTTGAGGGTGGGATTTGGGGACTCTCAGGCAGGATGCTGAGTTCTCAGCCCCTATGCCTGACACTCGGAATAGGCATTCTCTGGCAGTATGCTGATATATCAGCCTCAACACCTATGGAGGTCAGAATAGGCACTCTCAGGCTGTCTAAGATCTCAGCCTTATCCTACCAAGGGCATAGATCTGCCCAGGGGCCTTGGGAGGGGCTTCAGGTAATCCCACTTACAAGGTTGAGTACAGTGAGATTTGGGGAAGCTCACCACCACATGGAGGTAGGTTCCAGGTGCTCTCAAGGAGGTTCCCTGAGTTCTCAGCCCGTGTGTCAGAGGGAGGCTGGAACAGGCACTCTCTAGAGGTCTGCTGAGATCTCAGCTGCTACACCTATGGGGGTCAGAACCGGCACTCTCTGGCTGTCTGCTGAGTTCTCAGCCTTATTTTACCAAAGAGCAGAGGTCTGCTGAAGGGCTTTGGGAGGGGCCACAGGTATTCCCAGTTAGCTGTTTGGGTATGGAGAAATTTGGTGAAGCTCACCACCAAATGCAAGCAGGACCCAGGCACTCTTGGGAGTCCCTTACGTTCTCAGTCCCTGTGCCAGAGCGAGGCTAAAACAGGCGCTATTGGTGGTCTGCTGAGATCTCAGCCTTATCCACCAGACTTCTGCCCAGGGGCCTTGGGAGGGGCCTCAGGTAATCCCAGTTAGGGGGTTGGGAACAGTAAGATTTGGGGAAGCTCACCACCATGCAGAGGCAGGATCCAGGCACTCTCAGGTTGTCCCCTGAGTTCTCAGTCCCTGTGTTAGAAGGAGCCAAAACAAGCACTCTGGCAGTCTGCTGAGGTATCAGCCACTACATCTATGGAGGTCAGAACAGGCACTCTCAGGCTGTCTGCTAAGATCTCCTCCTTATTCTACCAAAGGGCAGAGGTCTCCCCAGGGGCCTAGGGAGAGGCCTCACCTAATCCCAGTTATGGCATTAGGTAATTCGAGATTTGGGGATGCTCACCACCACATAGAGGCAGGATCTAGGCACTCTCAAGGGGGTCCCTGAGTTCTTAGCTCCTGTGCCAGAGGGAGGCCAGAACAGGCACTCTCTGGTAGTCTGCTGAGATCTCAGTCTTATCTTACTGAAGGGCCTGCCCAGAGGCCTTGGGAGAGGCCACATTTAATTCCATTTAGGGGGTTGGGTATTATGAGATTTGGGGAAGCTTATCACCACGTGGAGGCAGGATTCAGGTGCTCTCAGGTGATCCCCTGAGTTCTCAGGTCCTGTGCCAGAGGGAGGCTGGCCAGAATAGGCACTCTTTGGGTGTTTGCTGAGAACACGGCTGCTGCACTGATGGAGGTTGGAGCAGGCACTGTCCACAATAATTTATTTTTGTTATCCCATCTAAATACTCATTCTTAACAAGAATTCTCAAAGACAATATGGTTGACTCATTTTAATAATTTATTATGACACTCCTTTACACTTAATTGCTCTATTTAGGTTCAGATTTAAAGTAATTATTGATATACTTGGATTGATATCAACTGTATATTAATCTGTTTTCTACCCATTAATTTTGATCTTCTGTTCTTAACGCTCTCTTTTTGTGATCAATGGTTTTTTGTGAGGGTTTTCTGTCTTTTCATTTTATGTCCTCTGTTAGTATTTATTTTTGTACAAAATTTTTTAGGGGCTGGTTGTGATGATGTATACCTGTATCCAATGGTCCAGATGCAGATCTGGAGGATCACAAGTTCAAAACAAGCCTAAACCACATAGTGAAATCCAGAGGTACGGGAGACTATTTCAAAATAAAACAAACAACAGGCAAACAAATAAAGAATTAGCAGCTGCCTTAGCATCCCTAATAAGCATTTATAACTGCAGTTTCCAGACCCCTCCTTCCTTCCCTTCTTCCAGAGCTATAACTCACTTCAGTTCCCCAATAGTTACATCGTTACCATTATTATCTTAACAATCCGACAACTTTTACATGAACTGAAAATAAGAAAATTTACAATTTCACTCTGCATTAGTTTGCTCCCTCTCTGAATACACACTGTCCTTACCTCATTCTTCTTCTGTTTAATGAAAATTCCTTCTAATGCCTCTTGCAGAGTACAGTTGCATTGTGATTATTTCTCCTGATTTCAGTTTTTTCTAAGAAACTTCATTTCCCCACTTTTGGAGCATAGTTTCACCGGTTAGAGATTCTAGTTTGATGTTTTTTCATTTGTCAACACGTTTAATATGTTACATTGCTCTCTCTGTTCCAGTGTGGTTTCTGACAGGAAGCCTGTGTAGCTTCTATTCTTGATCTTCGATGTAGACTACCTCCCAGGGCTGTCATAACAAATTAGCACCACTAAAGTGGCTTTGAAGACAGCAAAGTTGTGGTTTTCTTTTTTTGTTTATTTGTTTTTCTCTCTCTCATAGTTGAAGAGAGCACAAAATTGAAATCAATGTTTGGATAAGATTGGTTCCTTCAGGGATTGACACAAATTCTTCCAATTTCTTACAGCTCTTGGCTACAGCTAGAACTCTGAAATTCTTCCATCTGTATCACTGTAGTGCATCTGCGTGTACTGTCTAAATGTCCTTGTATAAGCAGGTGAGTCATTCTACCCCATCCCACACTCATCTATTATGATTTCATCTTAACTTGGGTGGAGCTGCAAAGGGTCCCTTTAAATAAAAGTCATTTTGTAAGTTGCAGGAGACAAGACAGAAACGTGTTTGCAGAACATATTTAATTCACAAGAATAGGTATTTTTTCCTCTCTGGCACGACTCAACATATTTTAACATTTTATTTGACAAAACTTTTTTGCTGTTTGGGACACCTAAGTTAGTAGAGATTTTCTTTATATCGCGCATCATCTTTTCTGCACTTATAAAAATTAATCATTATTTTCAGCTGGGTGTGGTGGCATGCTCCTTTAATCCTAGCATGTAGGATGCAGAGGCAGGCAAATCTCTGTGAGTTTAAGGCATGCATTATCTAAATAGTGAGTTCCAGGCCAGCTGGAGCTACAGGGAGACCCCGTTTCAAAAAGACACACACACACACACACACACACACACAAAGGCCTATAGTGTCTCTTTTGTGTTGCTAAATGTCCTTCAGTGTGGGTCCATCTGCTGGATCCTGTTTAACTTACCCCAAATCTCTCCCAGAATCCATCTGTTGTCACAGTTTCCTTAGGTTGGGTTGTATTTTCTTACCCACTTTTTCATGTGTATCCTGAGATTTTCTGGTTTAAGTTTGCATGGGACTTATGTATGCAGTCACCATTGCTGTGAGTTCATATGAATAATTGGTCAGTTGTTTGGAAAACTCTGTTTCCTTGTGGTCATCCTCCAGCTCTGACACTTACAATTCTGTTCCCTCTTCTGCAATGATCCCTGAGACTCTGGGGGCAGATATTCGATGTTTGTGTCCTAATCTGGGGTAAACACTCTGCTGTCCCTTAGTTCTGTGCACATTAGTCAGTAATGGTTTCTGTGTTAATCACAATCTGCTGAATAAAGGAATCTTCTAGGGTGAGAGCTAAGAGATGCTTTAATCTATAGGTCATAAATAATACGTCATTAGGAGTCAGTTTACTATGATAACTATTTAGTAGAAAACTATTATTAGAGTATTTTCTAAGTCCTGTGACTTGTCTTGCTTCAAGTTCCTACGCCTCATACCAATGCCACATATAGGTTCATCCTATGAAACAGACCCTAAATCCAATTAAGCAGTGATTGATTTCTACCATTATATTTATGACACTCTTACACTGGTGGGTATATCTTGACAGGCAAGTTGGTATTTGTAGCTCACAATATTTACAGCTATGTATGGTTGATGATTATTTTTTCCTTCCAATAGCTTTGTTAGCGCCATCTAACACTATGAATGCTAGCGAGTAGAAATGAAGCTCTTAAATGTGCACCAGCTTGATGTTTCCTAGTTTATTCTATAGCTTATGTATGCTGTGTCTGTACCAATAAGGTCTTACCACCCAGTTATGGTTGGTAACCAAGAGCAGGAGCAATAGTCAGTATAATTGATGGTCTATAGGAACCCTTGTCAATAGTTTTTAGAAATGAACCCCATTCTTGGCATTGTGGGTTTTTCCATTAGCCTCTGGCATCTAGAAGGGCAATGTCCTCCTGTTATAGAGCATCCTTTAAATTTCCTGGTGCATGTATTTAATTTCGTATAGTCTTCTTGGCAATGTTGTCTGCAAAGATTTACTCTGCTTTATCTCTTGCATGTCTGATATTCCAATGGTGTATTCTTAAACAATTTAGAATTTCTTATGTTTTTATTTTTCTTCTTTCCATTTGAGTGTAGGAAGTTATTGGCATCGTGTACTCTCAGTTCACAGAAATTCATTGTAATTCACATTTGCATGTAGTGCCATTTTGTGACCCTAGAGCCTTTGTTTTAGGGAAGGCAAGCTTGGTGGAGACTCTCACATCGCCTGTCTTCCCAAATATTATAGTGTTCACTAAAGAATAGCTATTGATTTCTGTTATTTTTTAAACAAACAACAAACATATGATGCATGTATACAGCTGAAGGCTATACAGCAGCAAAGAATATCAGGCAGGAGAAACCTCCCTTCAAGTTGTTGGACCAGGTAGTCTGAGAGACTATACAAATAACAGAGGTCATAGCCATAGCCCTCAATTATGTCCCAGAACTTGCAAGCAAGACCCTATTCCTGAAGATTGGTGACACTTCAGATGCAATACTTGGAACAATGAGGTTGAAACTGACATGGAAGCCTTCTCCCTACTCCCTGAAGACTAGGTCTCATGGTATCAGAGGATACTATACAAGTTGCCAGGGGAGGGGGATGAATCAATGATCCTACTCAGCTGTAAAGCCTAATAAACAACAATGACTGGCCCAGCAAAGTATTGATATTGGTGTAATCATGACACTTTTGACACTTTTATTTTGGAAATAATCAACAGCTATCTAATTGACATTTGGGCTCACTCAAATGGAAGAAACCCATGTGTGGTACTGTAACATAGCCAAATACCCATAAGGAACTGGGTCCCTATCAATTTGTCAACCCACAAGGAATGAAATCCGGAATTAAATCCATGCCCAGTTTGCTTAGAAGATGAATTTACCCCAGCTGGATCTTGAGATGAATGTGCCTCATTGATGGCAGGTCTGTGAAAGGCCCCAGAATGAAGCACAGATATTCCTTCAAGAAAGTATATCATGTGAAGGATCTAATGAATCTGTGAGCATGAATAAATCTGAGATCTGTAATGTTTTATGTAAATTAGGAAGAAGTACTAGTAAAGCAACCAAACGAGTAAAATCAAGCAAAAACTCAAGACAGTTTTAATCTGTTGGAAAAAAGTTATTCACTGAGCTAGTCCTACAATTTCCTGATTTGTGAGTTGATTTTAAAATGCCAAAATAAGTAACTATTGAACAAATTTTTTTAAACCAAGTAAGGATTGTAGGATATTGAGTGAACACTAGCATTTGACTTCCTAGCCAGAGCAATTAATTATACAGGTAAAGACTCTACCTAAGAACAAATGAATTGCTGAAGAATGAAGTTAACCCATAAAGTGAAAGTGTCTACAATGAATTACAAATCTCCAGTGAAAGACACAATCTCAGTGGAGACACAAAATAAGCATACACACCACTCATTTCACATAATAGCTAATATTGTAAAAATTTCTACTCTGCACTAGATATTTACAAATCAAGTGCAATTCACATGAAAATTCCAATGACATTTCTCACAGAATTATAGCAAACATTATTTGAATTTGAATGGAAGCCCTGAGTTCACTAGATTGACACAGTAGTCATTCAAAGAAAGGGCAGAGCTAAAGGCATGACAATAATTAGTTTGAAGACATATTGTAGAGGCATAATGACAATAATTAGTTTGAAGACATATTATAGAAACATAGTGGCAAAAGCCAGTCTGTTTTGTCCTAAAAATGGACACACACAAAAAAGGAATAGAACAGAGAGAGCAGAGATAAGCTTCTGCCCCTGCAGCTAAAAATTCCTCTACGAAGAAACAAGAAGCGTGATTGACAAAAAGAGATCCTCTTTAAAGATGAAATGCTATTGGCCGCAGAGGCACAGGGAGGGGTGGCTCAGTGGAAAAACTACTTGTGGTCCATGCAGGAGGACCTGAGTTCAGATGTCACCATGCATGTAACATCCAGGTGCATGTCTGTAATCCCAGCACTGAGTACTCATGGAACTCATCCAGCCTTGACAGAGTAATGAACTCCAGGTTCTTTGAGAGACCCTGTCTCAAAAATAAGGTAAAAAATAATTGAGGAAGACATTTATCTTGGACTTTTGGTTTTCACATGCACAGATAAACACCTGTGCACACATGATCACACATACAAACATGTATACACACATATCCATCATATTCACACATATACATAGGCACACACACACACACACAAATATGCTGCTAGGAAAATTGGATATCCTTATGAGAAAATTGAAACTTGACTGCTTTCTTATCTAGTTACTAACATCAACTCTGAAATGTTCCCCCCAGATGTATCAAAGTTCTAGATGTACAACAGGAAGCTATTAAACTATTAGAAATAATAGTTTATGAAACATTTCAAAACTTTGGTGTAGGCAATGGTTTATAGGACTCCAAAAGCATGGAAAAGGGAAGAAAAAAATACAACAGTCAAACTAAAATCTACACAACAAAAGAAATCAGCAGAATAAAGAGACAATTTTTAGAATGAGAGAAAATGATTACCAGTTATTCATTTGACTGAACATTAGTATAAGATAGATATACATAACAAAAACATAATATAAATTAATCCAATTTAAAAATGGAGAAAAATCTGAATAGACAATTTTCAAAGAAAGAAATAAAAACACGTGCCTATGATAGACATAAAACAGATGTTCAACATCATCAACCTCCAAGAAAACACAATTCATAACTATAATGAGCCACCATCTTAACCCGGTAACCATGGCTATTACCTCACAATTAAAATGACAAGTGTTGGTGAGAATAGAAAGTGTGAGAAACATTCATAAATTGTGCCAGGAATTTAAATTATTGTATCCATTATGGAGACTGGTGTAGATGATCTTACTGGAATGAGACATCTACATCAAACTTCTGCCTCAAAAAAATCTCAAGAGAGACCCTATTTAAAAATGTATAAAATTCTATAGAAAACTATAAATAGAATTTAAAAATAGGTCTACTATATGATCCAGTTATGTCACTTTTGAAAATGTAAACAAAAGAAATAACTAAATATTAGAAATCTACATTCAAAAAAGATTCCTTCTTGGGTCATAGCACTGGAATTGCTAAGAAGGAGAGTGAGAGGATCTGTAGGAGGGATGTTTAACAGGTCCTGTTTCAGAAAACCATAGTAACCAGAGATCCCAATCTCAGCCCAAATATTTACTGACTCAGTACTCCAAGACATAGAGAAACTGGTAGAAAGTAATGTTCACTTCAGGTTAAAGGTAAAACAAAATTCATTTTATAGCTCATTCTTCAGAAACTACATTTCTTTTTTGGCTTCAAGATCTTTATGAGGTCATGCTTCCAAAAGCAATTACATTCATCTAAACAAGAAAATAATCTCACTCTCAAAGAAACAGTGATCAATATAAATCTAAGTCAGCTCGCCTAAAGCATTGACCAAATTATGAAACTTTATGGTCCTTGGATTTTCTAGTTCCTTAGACACCTGAACTGCAAACTTGACAGGCATTAACAAGCTAAAAGCAATGGACAGTTCACAATAAGTGAAATATTTGACACTTATAGTAAGAGAAGTAACCCAGACTCAGGAAAACAGGATGTGAAGGGGAAGAAGGAGCTCAAGAGAAGGGGGATAATAGGAGATGGTTATTATCAAGGGAAAAATTGAGAAACTAACTGTGGAGGGAGGAGAGTGTGTTAGACAGGGAGAAAGAGATGAGAGATAAATGCTTGACAGTGTGAAAATCAGAGGGAAGAGTATTAGTTCAAAAGCCTACTGAAAAATATACATATGCTCTGTGTACATGAATGTATGTGCATAATGAAGGCTATATAACAATAAACACAGTGCCAGACAGGAGAAACTTCCCTTGGAGTTGTTGGTCAGGGTAGTCCAAGAAACTCCCCTAGTAACAGAGGCTATTAACACAGATCTTAATTTCCTCCCAGAACTTGAAGGGAAGAACCTATTGTTGAAGACAGGACATACTTCAGACACAGGACTTGGAGCAACAGAGCTGGAACTGACCTGGGAGCCTCCTCCCTAAAGACTGGCTCTCATATTTATGGGATACTATGTGAGATGCTAATGGAGAAAATCAATGAATGATCCAATCCTAGCTTTAAAGCCTAATAAAGCATGGCAAACTATATCAGTGCAGTCATGGCACTTTTGTCTTGGGGGTAATCAACAGCTACCTAATTGGTCTTAAAGCCCTCTCTATGGGAGGGAACTCATGGGTGGCTCTGTAAACACAGCAAAATACACATGACTGGAGATGTCATAGATCCTAGGGAAAACCCTATCTTTGTCACATCCTAGGCAAACATAATTTCTTGCTGTATGCTAAATATGGATCTGTATATTTACAGAGAGTCATGGTCTAAATCAGGTCACAAAAGAACATTCAATTCTAGGCATTATCTCCAATTCAGAGGTGTTATCTTTTGTGATACCATCATTAGAAATGACAAGTGATTAATGACCACTTGAGCTACATAAAGTGTATATAGCATAAGACTAGTTATACATCCTTTCCTTATTGGGAAAAGATGAAAGACTTTTGTCTCCTTGAATCTACTTTAGACCTCATATTGTGATTGCTATGTGAAATACACTCTTACCATTGCCTAGGTATGTTACATTTTCATTGGTCTATTTTTTAAATAATACACTAAGTATATTCAAATACATCAGCATAAACTCTGTTATTGCCTATGAGATTGGTCAGTGGGTATCTTAATATTAATCTTGTAAATTGACTGGTGGGTGAAGTTGCTAGCTGTGGCCAACATAATTGCCATGGTTTAAAAGAAAACTGAATGTTCTTGTATTGAAGATTGTTTTGTCTTAAAACACTATATGCATGCATGGCACTGGGCCAAATTCATATGTACAGTTACTACCCATTAATAAAAATTAAAAAGAAAGCTCAATGATCAATCATGTAATAATCACAGATGGCCATTTATTTTAATCTCTTTGCTATTTCAAGTAAGTTGTAATGCCATAATGCTAGATAATTTAAACACAGAGAGATTTGTGAATTCTCATGTTGGTTACTGATATTTAATTTAGCAAAAGTTATCTTCAAATGTATAAAATAGAAATTATCTGAAACTCTTTAGGTATAGAAAATTAATATCATATACAGAAGTTTTTTTAGTTAATTATTTGAAAAAATCTTCCAAATTGTTTCAATTTTTGATGAATAAAATTGATGGTATAATTTTTACTTGAGTTCATCTTACAAATCAATAAAAACATCAAGTCCCTGTGATCTCCAATAAAATGTAATAATGAAACTTATCTCCAGTATCTTTTCATCTCAGCTTAAAGAAGGTGGAAACTGACTATAAAAACATTTATGAAAGCCAAACACTTCAAATAATATGTTCTTTGAAACTGAACTTGTTATATCCCACTTCCCGATTTTTGTACTTTCCTTTTAAAATGTGGTGCTAAGAAAACAGTTTAAGTTGAGAACCAATTTTATATGTTTTAATATGTAGGAGGTGAAATGCCAGGCCTAAGCACAGGCCACACTTGAGAGCACAGCTTCCACCTTGAGAGGACAGCCCGCGCTTCCACAAAAGAGCCAACCTATAATCTGGCCCCAGACCTAGAGACTGATGACATGAGAGGCCTGGATGAGAGAATCTATCAGGGTGCACCACACCAGCTTACAGGACACTGGGGGCAGAGGGAGAAATATATAAGGCCTGCCCTTCCCAGCAATAAACGAGTCTGCAGCACCTCACCTAGTGCCTGCTTCCACCCGACTCCTGGTGTCTGTTTGTTGACTCCGTGCTGCTCACCCCCACCTTGGTCAGAACCCTCGTTCCCTGAAGTCCCTTGTGGGCTGAACCTGTGAGGGAACCTACAACATCTGGTACCCGAACAGGGTTCCTGTCCCCGGGTGTTGGCGACACCCCCAACTTCGGTTCATTTGGTGAGTAGGCCCTGGGTTTTGTCTGTCCCTTTGGCTGCTTGAGGGTGAGCAAGTGGCCCTCTCCTCTGTCACCTTTACCCTGTTTGTCATATTTGTTGTTAGATTAGGAAGGCACACTCCGCTCTGTGGTCCCAAAGCCCACATCGCACCTTTTATTCCTTGGCTCGTCCCAGTGAGTTCACATAAGTTCTGATCCACCCCGAACTCAGAGCCCAGGCTTTGGGTCAACCTATTGCCTACCCCGGAGACACTGTGTAAGCATACAGCCAAGGGTGTCATGGCACTTGGAAGTCGCTCACTAAGCACAAAACATTTGGTTCCTATACACCTTTTCATGTTGGGGCAGTTTATGTCCGAGTGGCTCACGGCCCTTGTTTGCTTCATTTGTGCCCTCTTGGTAGTCACCCTTGCCTTTTACTTTTGTGGTGAGTTTCCCTTCATGGGACCATCCCACGATGGGCATCTTACCACCACAGTGCAAGGAGCCACAAATGGCAGTGCTCAAATTATTCCTTAGAACTCGGGGACTCAAAGTAAAACCAAAAGATATTGAGAATTTCTGGGATGAGGCCACTAACTTGGCCCCTTGTGTCTCCCCCGAGAATATGTGGGATCCTGACCTATGGATGTGGGTCCTCTTCTTGGCCAGAAAAAGGGAGGTAGGATAGGGAGTCATTCCCCTGTTTGTCCCAATCCTTTTAGGCATCATTGCCAGCCTTAAACCTTTCTCCCCTGAAGAAGTCATTTCAGCCCACAGCACACATTGTCAGGATCAGGCCAATGTAGACCTTGCCATAACTTCAACCCCTGCTGACCTTGAAATGGGAACCAGCCTTGAGGTAGATCCAGACAAGAAAGGGGCTCCCTTGCCCCTACCTCTGACCCCGTTTTCAAAGCGACACCACCACCCCAGTACCTCTGGAAGGAACTACGTTCTGCCTGCTCCAATGCACCTCCTACTCATTATACTCCCCGATGGCCCATCCACACCTTGCTGCCCCTTGCTGGCCTGTGTCTGCCTTTCTGGTTAATGTCGGCCCAAACACTGTGCAACAGCCATGGGTGCCCACCCTTCTCACAGACCTTGCACTCATCCACAAAGCTGCCAACGAATCAGACCCTGATTCCCCATATTTTGAGCAAGTTCTCCACCAATGGGCCATGCAGTTACAGACCCATTACGATTGGTATAACTTGTTGAAGGTGGTATTGGAACCCTCAGTCTTCTTGAGCTGGCATTTGGCCTACAATGATCAGGCTGAAAATCAGGCATGTCTCAACCTTCAATATGGCCTTAATATTACTGTGATATGCTCACAGGCCGTGGACAATATATTGACCCCATTTTCCAGTCCACTATTGGCCTTCGTGCTTACTACCAACAAGTTAGTGACCTGGCCTTTAAGGCCCTGAAATGTTGCTCCCTGCCCCCCCTAGCTAATAACATATGATTCCTATCGTGTAAAAAAAAAAAAATCTACATTTTTCAGACTGGAGATGTAGCTCAGTAGAAAAGTACCTCCCTAACATGCACACAACCTCTGGTTCAATTCCTGGTGCTGGAAAAAAATGTCTGCATTTTTCTTGAACTAGTGGGAAGGTGACCCACATGCATTCTTCCACAATTTGATTCAGCAGCCAGGGGAGTCCTTCATGGACTTCCTTGCCCGAGTTACTGGAGTGGTGGAATGGAGAGTGGATTCTGGGCCCACTTGAGATATGCTTGTCAAACAGTTGGCATGGGAAGGCCTAAATACTCCTACCCATACTCCTACCCACAATGCTATCGCGCCTGTCTGCAATGATGATATTCATAAATGGGTGCTCGCCAGTATACACCTAGACCCCAGGACAGGGCCCATCAAAGCCCTGACCACCTCCTTAGAGGTGCTCTTATTACAAGGAAGGCCCACCCCCTCCAATTCAAAAGATGGCTGCTGGAAATGTGGGAGGAGAGGAACAGCAGAGCTTGTCCCAAGTCCCAAATGCAAAAAGGGATTTCATTGGGCAAAAGATTGTAGGTCACGGCCCCAATGGGACTTGGCTCCTTTAAACTCCACCCAGGGTGCCCCTCAGCCCCACAAGTAAGAGGGTGAATGAGACAGGTTTTATTGACCCTTTCAATTCTTAATTACTCACCCCTCATGACCTTATTCCTGGATGGGATCACTGTGAAGGGCCTAGAGGACACGGGAGCCAATGTTACCATCATCACCAAGAACAAGTCTCATCAGTTCCCCCATTGGAAATATCAGCCTGGCCCGCCCATTAAGGGAGTGGGTGGCAGCCAGGACACAAAGTTGGTCATCTGCTCAGTACACTGGAAGGACTTAGATGGGAGTAAGGGCACATTCACTCCCATAGTGGCCAACGTCCACTGCAACTTGTGGAGTCGAGATGTCCTGAAGGACATGGGTGTGGTCCTTACCACAGATGATCAGGCCTTTTATGATGATGTCTTAGCCCATGATAACCTTGACCTCTCTAGGAGAAATCGGAGCCCTGACCAGCACCCCCAATTCTAAGGGCCACTGCCCTCCAAGGGACATACCCTAAGGAGTCTCCCACACTGGTCACTCTTACCTGGCTCTCGAAAGATGCAATCTGGGTGGAGCACTGGCCTATTACAGAACCTAAATTATCTATCCTCAAAAATTTGGTCCAGGAACAGCTGGACCTCGGACATTTGGAACCACCCACTAGTAAATATAATAGCCCAATATTCGTTATTAAAAAGAAAAATGGCCTTACAGGACTTACATGCCATTAATGACCAAAAGGAAAAGATGGGCTCAACACAGGCCGGCTTGCCCCACACTGGTGTTATTCCTCCTTCTTATTATATCATAACACTTGATATTAAAGATTGCTTCTTCTCAATCCCGCTCCCCCCCCTAAGATTGTGATCACTTTGCCTTTACAGTTTGGGAACCTAACTTCCACAAGCTGGACCTCAGATATCAATGAAAAGTCCTTCCCCAGGAATGAAAAATAGTCCTACTATCTGTTAGCTTTTTGTCTCATGAGCCACTTCAGCCATCCTTCATGGTGTACAATTCATTCACTATATGGTTGACATTCTGTTGTCCCACCCTAACCCACAATTTCTCCGCAAGGTAACCAGAGATGACCTGCCTATCATCCCTTGGCTTGTCTATTGCCTTAGATAAGTTACAAGAGGTGCCTCCTTATGCCTTTTGGGGGCATATCATTTTGGCCGGCATACGCGCTATGGCCCCTGCCTTTAATGCAAAGCTGGTCTATACACTAGCCGATTTTCAACAATCTGTGGCACCAAAAATTGGCTTAAACCATTCTTGCCCATTCCCTCGGAGGAATTGAGGGCACTGTTTTCTCTCTTGGAGGGCCCCACCTGCCCTTCTACAAAGATTAACTTAACTCCCCCGGCCATTGCCTTATTGCAAAAGATCATTGGGTTACTCTCGTTAACAACTGTCAACAGGTATGAGCCCTTAAAATCCCTATAGGCTTTAGTGCTATTGACTTCTTCTGGCTTCCTTGGTGCCCTTTGGCAGACTGGGCCACTTATCTGGATCCATCTCTCATACTCGGAGCTCCAGCAGGTTTCCTCCAAGTTTGATCTGACCTTTAAGTTGGGAGTCAAATTGTGTACTCAAGCTCAAAGATCCTTAAATAGAGAACCCGAAACTATTGTGCTCCCCTTTGCCCTCTGTAACCTACAGGCCCTCTGGGCTGATTCAATAAGTTTTCAGACTATGATGTCAGGCTTCCCAGGCACCACTGACAATCACCTGCCCCAAGACAAAAGAATTCAGGCCCTTCTCACATTGCCATTTGAGGTTAAGATGTACAGCACCCCTTTCTCTTCCCCAATTCTCCCAAGCAACCATTGCCCTTTTGGATGCTAATAAGATGAACTTTGGGGTCCAGATACATCATTCTGGAAAAAAGGATATCACTCACATCATCCCTAATCCTGGCTCTATCCAGTTGGGAGAACTTAGTGCTATACTTAAAGCTTTAGCAGAGTGCCAGGACGAACCCCTAAATCTCTTTTCTGATAGCGCCTATGCTGTTCAGGTCACTGAAGTTATTGCCTTTTCTCACATTAAAAACTCCTCCACCCCACTCCACCTCACTACAGTCAAGCGACAGGAATGCCTAGGAAATAGAAGTCACCCATGGAACATCTCACATATCCACTCACATTCTGCCCTTCCCAGAATCCTAGCTAGGGAGAATACTGCCATAGATGCCATGATCATGACAGTCCAGTCTAACCTGTTAGAACAAGCAAGACCTTTACATCAACAATTCCACCTGTCCCTTCAGAGTATTCATAAACTCCTCCCAGAAATCCCCATTTCCCAATGCAAGTACCTTGTCCACTCATGTGCTACCTGTGCCCTGCTCATGACTCTTGGGCCCCTTAACAGGGGAGGAGTGAACCCCTGTGGTTTTATACCCAATGCCATTTGGCAGATGGATGTGACTCACTACCCCCCTTTTGGAAAATTGAGATTTGTTCATGTTATAGTTGGTATATGCTCTTCTTTTACTTATGCTTTAGCTCTCTCAGGGGAAAAGGCTATTCATGCCATTAAAGCTATGAAGTCTGCCATGTTAATCATGTGCGTACCCTAGGCACTTAAGACTGATAAGCACTTATCCTCTCAAGACTGGCCCGCTTATTCCTCTCAAGAATTCAATAAATTTGTTTCCTCCTGGGGAATCAAACATACCTTTGGTATTCCCTATAACCTGCAAGGACAAGCTATTGTTGAAAGGACTAACAGGACACTTAAGTCCCTCTTGGCTAAAAGCCCCTCAGCTGAGGCCAAATGTGACCATCACCTGGCTCTGACTGAGGGTTTGTTCCACCTTAATTTCCCCATGTTTGACAACCAGGGTCTCAGTCAAGCGTATAAACTTTGGTCTTCCTTGCCTCAGGCTATGCCTCTGCCACTAGTTAGATGGAGAGATCCTATTTCATCCCTATGGAAGAAACCAGCCCCCATTCTGACATGAGGATGAGGATATGCTTGTATTTCTCCACAGGACACTACGGCCCCCATCTGGATTTCATTGAGAGACATCCGACCAGCTATGGAAACCCATCTGGAGACTGGGCCCAACTACGAGTTGGATAAGCCATGACACCCTTTTCTGGCTTTGTTGTCCTTGGCACCCTTTTGCCCTATTGCTGTGCTTCTTCCCAGGCTTCAGATCTCTGGGCACTGATCCCCTTATCACCACTGATCATCCCTGTAAATGAACAGTCACCCGCTTTCCCAATTCTCTTTACTACTAATGAATCCCTTGGTCTCCCCACTATGGAATTGGTTCATGAGTCCATTCCCATAAATGGCACATGTTCCCTTGCAGGATTGCTCTGCTTCAGCCCTGTCCTTAACCCCTCCTCCCCTAATGTCTCTCACTGTCACTCCCTCTTTAACATCACAACAGGTGACTTTCGTGGAAACCTGAGCCAGGGCTTCTTATGGGGTGTCAAAATCTGGTCTCCCTTCGTAAAACAAAATACAATGACTACACTGAGCAGTGGGGGCACTGGGACCACCACCCCTCTCCCCAAAAGGGTCAGGTGTCCTCCATGGACCCAGTGACCTCCCACCCATAAACTTCTCACCATATTGCTCTTTCCTGTTCCATAGGAACACTGCTTCCTGCTCAATCCTGGAGGTACGCTGCTCTTTACAGATTATGATGGACACCCACAGGCTTCCTCCCTGACAGCCTGGAGACACCTTGTCTCTGCAAAACCTTACTCCTATGTCTACCCTGACCACAGGCATAAAGACATTGTCATGGGGGGCATGGGAGCTCTGTGGGCTGGAAGCCTGCCTGGATTTGTGTCCTCTTTTCTTTGTATTAGGATGTGCCATCTTTAATGGTACATATATGGGGAATGACATGGGTTTCACGAACCCGGATTGGACACCTAATGAAGTCTCTGTTAACATTTCCCATTCAAATCTTCTTGCCTGTTTGCGTTTGACCACCGTTTGCTCTGCTCCTTGCTAATTTCTCAGACAACTTGCGGAACACCCTAACTGCTCCCTCATTAACTGCACCCTCTTGGTGTGCTGGATTTTCCATGCCTCTCTTGTTCTCTTTATGCATGAACCTACAGCAATCTGGGTCCCGTTCCCAATGCTTCTCATTTCCATGTTATCACCCTCATGTAACAGGAAGCTCTCCAACCCTTCCCTCAGATCAAGAGAGATTTTGGTATTACCATGACAATTTTCTCCGCCATTATCCTTTCCTTAGGGGCTGCCACCACTGTTGCTGTTGCTATCACTCAATCTTCCACTACTGTGGAAACACTCAATGAGGTCATATCCAAAACCCCTGAGGCCTTACACGCTCAATCTCTTATTAATCAACACCTCTTCCAGGCCATTTCTATCATCCAACAACAGGTAGACCTCCTCGGGGAGGAGATGACGATTGTCAAATAAATGACACAAATGGCCTGTGACCCATGGTTCAAAGCCCTGTGTCTCACACCTTACAAAGTAGAAACCTCACTAGGGCAAGAATGGAACTCTCACAGTACATCCATGGCCACTGGAGCCAAAAGTTTCTCAACTACTCCACCTTGCTCACTGACCAGATCATCCCCCTAAGTTATACAAGGGCTCAGACATTAGATATAAACTCTGGGTTCCTCCACAAAATTTGGTCGAACTTAAAAGCTTTGTTTTTCATGGATCATTACTTATTTACTCTTTGGTGTCATAGTCTTAATTCTTTTCTTGTTCACAAATGCCTTGTTCTATGCTTCCACAGATGAAACCAAATAAATTACTCAGTGTATCAGGTTCTCAAGACACTCGATGATCCAGACTTTGACCCCATCCCCCAAGGTCTGGCAGGTCTGGCTTGCTGATATCCAAGAAGTGGTTGTGTAACTTCTTGCCCTCCTACTCTCTCAAATGGTCATGCCAGAGGTCATACCCTTTGAGAGCTGGTAGTCAATGACAGGTAAGATCCTGATGGTCAGGATGACCTAAGACAGGCACAGTCCATCAAGCTGGGTGCCCTCTGAGGTGAGGTCAACTATGTCGAGGCAGAGAACCTTGGCTCCCACTGACCTTTCTATAATAAAAAGGAATGGATACGTAGGAGGTGAAGTGCCAGGCCTAAGCACAGGCCACACTAGAGAGCACGGCTTCTGCCTTGAGAACACAGCCCACTCTTCTGCAAAAGAGCCACCTATAATCTGACCCCAGACCTAGAGACTGATGATGTGAGCATCCTGAATGAAAGGATCTATCAGGGAGTGGCACACCAGCTTACAGGACACTGGGGGCAGAGGGAGAGATATATAAGGCCTGCCCTTCCCAGCAATAAATGAGTCTGCAGCACCTTTCCTAGTGCCTGCTTCCACTGAACTCTGGTGTCTGTGTGTTGACTCTGCACTGCTCACCCCCACCTCAGCCAGAACCCTCATTCCCTGCAGTCCCTCGTGGGCTGGACCTGCAAGGGAACCTGCAACATTGATATATGAACAGTTTAGAGCTCTCATTTAAAATACTCTAGACTAGACTAGGGGTATAATGAGTAATATCCAGGTTCATTTACCTTTTTCTGATTTTCCAGATTTGACTGATGCAGCCTCAACCACACCTGACATAAAGGATAGGGATTGTCAATTCTAGCAGCAAATTTGGTTGATAAAATGAGATGTGGAGCATAGAGATCAACTACTTAGTTCCTGACATTTGAACATAACTTATTTTAGTCTATCAGAGTGAATATACAATGGATAGTACTTTGGCATAAATGGATTTCTAAAGGCTTTCTAATTATCATGCTGGTGTAATCTAACAATCTCTCTTCCAATCATAAAATAAATCTTAATCTGTACATGTTAGATATATACACTTACAATTGAATAATATAAGGATAAAGAAGTAATTTTACCTTCATGGGTAAAGCCAGAAGAGTTGTAAAAAAAACATTATATTTTAAAAAATAGTAATAAGGCAGTAGATTGAGGTTAAAAGAAATAAATGTGTAAAATTTCAAGGATATGAAAAATCACACTATATTTGGGAAACATTGAAGATATCAGTAATGATTTATAGTATCCCCTCCAGACATGCTACACAGCTACTCTATTGACCCTTTTATTCTAATGGAGCGTTCCTATATTACTAGTGGAATTGGACTAGTGGCACAGCAGGCATCAGCTGTGAAGGGAAATGTAGTTTAATGAGTATTAGTTGCATCTGAGATCTTTCTCAGAGACCTCTGAGACCAGTGAGAGTTGAAGCAGTATCCAAGGAAGAAAGCTAAAACGAATGACACATAGAATTGCATGAAATTAAATAAGAATGGTAGTTGAGTGTTCCCAAGGTATCATTAAGGTAAATTGCCAATGTAACCTCCTGTTACAGCTTAACATACACTAAAAATGATCAAATCAGGGGATTTGATTTTACCCTCCTTACAACTCAATATATTTGTAATTTCTTTAATGAATCAGGCAAATACAGGAGCCTTCTGGGTGAGCAGTATAGGACTTTACTTCTTAGAGCAGCAGACATATCATACTTATACTTACTTCATCTCTCCTTGATCTGCTTGTCCAATAGAGCCATCGATGTGGGCTTAGATGGGAGCTACACATGCAGTAGGTTACATTACAGAATAATTCTGAGAACGGAGCATTTTTTGACATAGAAGTCAGTAGGTAATTCCATCTGTCCTGAAAGGACAGGTTACATCATCTGTCAGTATTCTCACTGTGAACACTACCTTAAGAAAAGGCCAAAGTGAAGAGCTGGAAAGGACTTTGCATTTTTGGTATGTCCACTGAGCCTTGTAGGAGTGTGGAAGGCCACAGAGCACCATCTCCCAGAAGAACCTAGACAAGAAAGTGAAGTAAGGCTGCATCTGGAAAGATATGCTGTAAGGCAATTCCCCGTTTATTAGTTTAGCTAGTTGTGAGGGAATTAAACTTCTCTTATTTCTCAATATTTATATAAAACTCTGTTTGTAGCTTCTTGAGTGAAGGGAATATTTTACTTTGACATTATGGTAATAAATTCAGCATTATAGATTATTCTAAATGCCATAAAATAAAAATAAAGCTTTTTGAAGGAGAACAGTTAAAATCCAACTTAGACTGGCATCACGACAAGGCTTCCATTGGAAATATTTCAGAGCTCTTAACAAATACTGATAAACATAAAAATACAGATATTGATCACGTATATTCTTTTCTGTCTTCCTTCTGACTTTATTAATTTATTCTTTTTTATTTTAAATAATTCGTTGTGTAAATTTGCTGAATATTTACCATAAATGTACAATAGTATCAACTGTCCCCTAAGCATCATTCCACCTTCCCTCTGCCTACCCATCAGTCTCCTGTATTCCCCAGACACTTTGGATTCCACTTTCCTTTCATAGATACATACATTATTTCATATGAATCTACATAAGATCTGAGAAATACAAATGAGAAAAAAAGTCCAAAATTTTCTTTCTGAAACTGGCATAATTCTTTTGATATGATTACATCCAGTTACATCCATTTTCCTGAAAAACAACAATGCAATTTTTCTTCATGGGTGAAAAAAGATCTGTTGCATATATATGTGAACTTTCTTTATGCATTCTGATTGATGATAATAACTTATTCTGTAACTTATTTATTGAAAATAGTTCTTCAGTAAACATGTGCCAGAATCTCTGTGATAGATTGAATTGAAATCTTTTGGGTAAATATTAAGGAGTTGGTTCAGGCGGGATATATTGAAGATCTATTTTTAGCTTTATGAGGAAATAACATACTGATTTCCATTGGGGCTGGGCTAGTTTATATTCTCAAAGGCAGTGTTTAAATATTATCTTTTGTTCACATTCTTCTCAGAATTTGCTTTTTATTTTCTTAAGGACTAGCATTCTGACTGAGATAGATAGAATTCAGTATAAACTTAGTTTGTATTTCCTGATAGCGGTTTTGTTATGTTTATTGACCATTGCATCTCATGTTTTTTTAAATTATCTCTTCATTTAATTAGCTCATATACTGATGAAGTCGTTTCTAATTATTTAGGACTTTTAGCTCTTTGCATATTCTAGATATTAATCCTTTGTTAGTCAAATACCAAGAAGCTAGAGAAGATTCCCCCTCACCATTTTGTAGGCTCCCTCTTTGCTCCTTTGCTGTGTAGACTTCTTTTAATCTTATGAGATCAAAAATTTTCATTTTTTGACATTACTTTCTGAGAAACTCACTTCCCATTTGGCAGAAAGCCTTTTACTATGTCTATATATTGAAAGGTTTTCCCTAGTTTTTCCTGTAATTATTTAATAGTTTCAGGTTTCACATACATATGCTTCTCAGGTTTCTTTTTGAAAGGATGAGAGATAAGCATCTAGCTTTATCCTATTCCATAGGAAGATACAGATTTCTCAGTACCATTTGTATATTTTTGTCATCCTTCTCAAAGATCGCGTGGATTTAGCTGAATGGGTTTATATCTGGGTCCTTCATTCTGTTCCATAGATCAACACGTATGTTTTTGTGTGAGCACCATACTCATTTGGTACGATGGCTCTGGAGTATTGTAGCAGGAGGCCTCCAAAGATGGCGCAGACCCAGAGCCCTGGGATTCAACAAGAATTCACTTCACTTCTTGGTCCACAAATAGCCGGCCAAAAGGAGCCCACACCTCCGTAACCTGCTCCCAAGCCCAGTGACTGCTGACAGACTGCGTGGCGCAGACCAATCAGAAAACGATATGCTGACTAAAGGGACTTGGGGGTGGAGAAAAGGGAAATATAAGGCCTGCCCCCTCCTGCATTAAAGGAGCCTGCAACACCTTGCCTAGTGCTTGCTTCTACTCAACTCCCGGGGTCTGTGTGTCGTTACTCCATGCCTCTTGCCCCCCATAATTGGCAGGGGACCCGATCCGGGTTAGGGTCTTCACAGCTGGCCTGAGGAGAACCCACAATATAGTGTAACCTGAAATCAGATATGGTGATACTTCAGCAATGTTCTTTTGTTCAGGGATGTTTTTTGTTTTTCCATATGAAGGGTTTTTTTTGTTGTTGTTTGTTTGTTTGTTTGTTATTTTAGTGTATATTAAACTGAATTTATTTTCACAGTAAACAGTGAAGTACCACAGCAAACAAAAAGGTGGTGACACTGGTGACATGGGGGATCTGTTATGATAGATTTATGTAACTCTAAAATATGTAAGTGGAGGGATAAAGCTCTGGAAAAAGGACGAGAAACAATATTTTCCAGTATGGACTGTAGGTAGTGCCATGGGGAATTAAAGGGCTGTCATTATTCAATCATTGAGATGGGAGACATCTTTGCTCATTAGTGCGTGGTTGGTATGTATGTGTCTGCACTCTTAGAACCTTGAATGCTGATCCAGCCTATGGCTTCAGTGTAGCATTGATGAAAGATTAAACCACACTGCTTCAGGAAGCCTGAGTGCTCCTTTGTTACCCCTCTCTTACCAGTTCTAAAGAGTGCTGTGTGTGAACACACTGGGCTAGGTTTTCTGTTCATGATATGGAGGGCATTTTGGTGTGAGATCAAGGCAGAAGCAAGGTGTCTCCATATGAAGATTTTTATTGCGTTCTCTATTTCTGTGAAGAATGGCATAGAGATATTTGTCAGCAATTGCATGGAATCAGTAGATTGATTTTGATAAGTCATTTTCACAAAATTCTTCTAATCCATGACCATAGAAGGTCTTTTCATCCAGTAATTTCTTCTTCGATTTATTACTTAGTGTCTTAAAGTTTTCATTGCTTTCCTGACTTTCTCAGTATGTTTGCTATTGACACATAACAAGACTGATGATTTCTACATGTTAATTGTGTATCCTACGACTTTTTAAAAAATGTTTGTTAGACGCTAGAGGTTTCTGGTGGAGTATTTAGAGTCTTTCATGCATAGAATCAAATAATCTTCAAATAAGGACACTTTTATTTCTTTTCCTAGTATATTCCTTTTTATTTCCATTTCAGAACTTATTGTCAAGTAACATTTTGAAAAAGAATCGAGAAAGCAGACAATATTGTTCAATTTGATTAGTAATTAATTTCAGCTTAAAACCCTATGAATAATAAGATTAGGAAATATTCATTGAGTGATCAAATGAACACATTAGAAAAATGAGCCTCTTATTTAGGCATAAGCCTGGAATGTATCCATGAGAAAAGAGTAGGATTAAATCATTCCAGACATGAAATATCAGGTGGAAAACATATTGCCTGTGTCAATCATCTTATAATTTCTTGAATAGTGATAATTTCTCACCTTTAAATCATGAGATAGCAGAGTCTAAAATTATAATTTTTAAGAAATCATTCTGTCTGTTGAGTAGAAAAAAACTTTTCTGAATGTGTGAGAAATATGAAACTCAGTAAGCATGTCACTATCCAGGCATGAAG
>NW_008331307.1:955792-974909 GCF_000622305.1 Nannospalax galili | reverse complement strand
ACAGTACCGAGATATCAGCACTATGTATCGACAGCCTCACAGTCAGTACAGCTGCACAGCATTTAAAGACAAAAAGGTTTAAATGAAGGGGCATTTAGAGATGAAATGCGGAATCAGAAAAGAAACAGTGAAGAAACAGAAACTAGCTGAATAGGTAAAGAGACCAGAGCAGAAACATTTCACAAAGAAATTAAAACTGTGTGAATGTTACTGAAAGCTATGTGCAATGAATACTGAAAATACATACTTGGTTTAGTGATTACTTATGGTACTAATAGTTGACATTATTATGGAATTGTGGGTATGAAAGACAGATAGGAATGGGCTGAAATTTGAATGTGTGGCATCATTCTGAGCCAGAATAAAATATACATGGATAATTTCAGTATGAAAATTACCCTTAGGCTGGGCTAGAGAGATGGCTTAGCGGTAAAGAGCACTGGTTGTTCTTGCAGAAGACCTGGGTTTGAATCCCAGCACCCACATGGCAGCTAACAACTGTCCGTAACTCCAGTCCCAGGGGATCTGAAGGCCTCTTCCTTCCTTGCAGGCATTGCCAGCATGGCCTGGGTGCGCTTACCTACATGCAGGCATAACACTCATACACATAAAATAAAAATAAGAAAATATTTTAAAAAGAAAATTAACCTTAGGAAGTAAAAAGTAAGAAACAATAAAGAGCAAGATATTAGTGAAAGGTTTTAAGAATGCATATTAGAAACTGTAATGAATGGATCATTTTATTTATATCTTTAAAAAGGCTGGAACTGGACATCTAGGTAATAATGATTTCCCAGGTAGCAGTGAAGTATTTAGAAGAAAATTATGCCGAGTCTTGGAGGAAAATGTTGAGTTATGCAAGAAATCCATGTCTTGCAATATGTGTTTGCTAAAAGCTTTTACTAAAAATAAGATTCACAACATTCAAAATAAGTAGATGAAGTAAAATAAAAGATTAAAATAAAAGAATGCTAAAACTCAAATAACCGTGACATTTTAAGGCTAAGTACAGGGAAGATAATATCTTCATAAATATCAACTTGTACACAAGAATCTGAGATGAGGTCATAAAACTTAAAAGCACAATTTCCTACCCTGTCAAGGGCACTAAACCTCGCTTTAAATTTTTAACATACTCTTTAGAAAATGTAATCAATTATATTTAAAAGATAGTAAAAATGTGTTCACACATATGCAAAATTTACTAATTTCTTACCACTGAAATATGATGTGACTAAATTGTGAATTAGAGGGGTGAAAGTGTTCCTTTTAGTTTATAAATCTTTTTAAAATTTGCTTATTTTTGAGTATGAGTGTTATGCCTTCATGTGTGTAAGTGCACCCGTGTCGTACAATGCCCACAGAGGACAGAAGAGGGCGTCAGATCCCATGGAATTGGGGTTATGATGGTTGTTAGCTGCCATGTGGGTGCTGGGTTTCAAACCCAGGTCTTCTGCAAGAATAGCTAGTGCTCTTAACTGCTGAGCCATCTCTCTAGCTCCATAATTTATGTCTTAAGAGAAAAAAATTGGAACACGGTTCAGATTTCCTAACTTCATGCTTGATTCTCATTTACTAATGCAGGCATATTTTAGGCAATATTGTATAATAAATGTTAGCTATAAACTTAGTTTGGTTAAGCTGATTTATAAAGTATGGGACTTAGAGCATAATTACATTATTACAGTTTTAAATTAAGAAACCCACACTATATATGGTGTATTTGATTTAAATCCATATTTAAAAAGGTTGTATTAATAACACATTTCAGCCAAAACACTGAATAAGAGCACAGGGAGTCAGTTAGCATATAGAGACAATTACTCCAGCATTATTGCTGCTAAGGGTACTAAATCTTTCAATTGGGCTGAGTTCTAGTGGTAAAACCATATAATTAAAGTCTCTCTGCTTTGTGTAGTTTGGTTTGTAATCCCTTGAAAACATTCATCTGCATAGAACATAAAGGAGAGTCAGCAATTATTGCAACAGCACCTGGACTCTGCTGGCTGCTGAAAACTAAGGCACCTGCTGAAATACCTCGTGGACAGCAGGTCCTTTAAGGTTGACAAAAGACGGCCATCCGCTCAAATCTCATCCTGGCACTCCCGGTGGGTGGTCAGACTAATATGTAGCTTTGAAATTAAAGACTAACCTTTCATAAACTTTGGATTTGTGATTTACAAACTTGATTGTGATTTACAAACGTGATTGCCACACCACAATTACCTCCACGGACTATGTGAAACTACGTGGTTATCATAACTGGAAAACCCGATTCTCTACCAGTAAGGGATACACTGAGTATCTGTAGATGTGTGGAAAGTTCAGAATGATTTAGCAAACAGAATGTGAACAAACACTGCCACTGATAAATATAGAGGTTCCCCTACGACCTCTAGTGTCTCAGCCCCTTTCTTTAACACCACAGCACGTCAAAGGAAAGAAAACAGCTCTTTTTCAGCAAATCTCAGCCCAGCTGTTAGGACATATTTTCATGCTGGAGAAAGTTACTGTTCCTTACAATAAATACTTCATAATGGACAAGAATTTTCTGGAAAGGACTCCAGTAGCACAGGAAATAACTTCAAATAATTGACAAATGAGATTTCATGAAATTAAAAACAAACAAAAAAACACAACTTTTGTGCATCAAAGAGACATCTTACAGAACTGAGGAACATAAGCATTAAATATCTGAACCCTCCTTCAATTTTCCAATTTGCAAATGTACTGTGAACTAAATAGATAGTTATCAGAAGAAGAAACACAAGTGGTCATAAACTAGTCTTTGGATGTGTCTTTTGCTTTCTGTATCCCAGAATATTGGTCTTGTCAGTTTTCCTAGAATGCTTTCTTGGGCTCTATTGCCCATGCTTTCAGTGTCTTTCACTGTTAAAATACACTATTAACCATGCACAGACACTGCCAATCACTCATTCACTCCCCTGAATTCTTTGTTACTTATGTGCCATCTTCTTTAAGTCCATGTCCTCATTATTTTGCGGAAAGCTGCTGAGAGATTTCTCATTCCTCTAAATTATGTTCATTTAGGCATATATGGTAGTCAAGGTAAAAAAAAAAATTCTACAAGTTTATTCTTTCTTTCTATCTATGTACTTGTGCTTACCACCAGGATAGCAAGGTCGAGACAGAATCAAACTACAAATACTGTCAATTTTGCAACTTGATGCAGTTTTCTTTTCTTTAGGAAAAATCCACCCCCAGGAAATCCCCCCTCTTATACTCAAAAAATTGCCGAGCTTCAAAAATTCTATACCTTCAGATAAACCTGGATTTTGATATAGTAATCTCAATAGGATCCTTTGGGGTATGAGGGAGTTCGGTGGAATGTCATGTTTTGTAATGAAATGTCAGATTGACTTAGTTGGATCCCCTGCCATCCCTAGCACTATATAATTTAAATAATAGTTTAAACAAATGACTACCAGTATGCATCCATCTGTGACGTATGTGTCTATCATCTATCTATCATCTATTTAACTATCAGTTATCTGTCTTATCTATCATCTATCTAGATTTTTCTTCTGTCTTTGTATTTGCCATTATTAGCTATTTGTCATTCTGCTGACCTAGGATAAACTGAGCTATGTGGACAGATTATATTCAGCAAGAAATCTAGAAAAGTTCCTGGTCTATGATCTCCTGTGAAAAGATATTTTTAAATGAGTTTCTGAAAGTGTTTAATCCAAACACTAAGAAAGAATAGTGTTTAACCTATCTAGGGTCTGAAATTTGTTTTTCTTATGTAACATACTATTATTATAGAGCTTAGCTTTTGTGTTGGATTTCTAATCTTTGTATTAGGAATTATTTTCACTGAAGATTATTAATATAAAATGAGTTATAGCAGTGACAATGTGAGCATTCATTTTTGCATTCACATTCCTTTTTAAAAGTTGAGATTTCTATACAATTCATTTTTCAAGTTTATTCTTGAGTATAACTCAATAAATCTGGTTTACAGAGCAATTATGCAAAACTCTTATTATCACTTAGGATTAAGAGTGTTCTAGGAAGTAATCTAATTAAACAGTGAGCAAAGTATAGCACATCTTCCAAATGAGGACTTTTTGCTGGGTATTTTTCATACGTTTTCAAGTCCTGTTCATAGAGTTTCTGCGAGCTCTGGAAATACTTTTGTCACCAAATGACTGCATCTTTTATTGAGCAGAATCTTAGCAAGGAAATGCCTAAAGTCTTCCAGGATTGTGAAATTCACATTGACCAGAATTCTAGGTGTAACTAACTCATTTGACATCCGACTTTTGAAAGCCATCAAAGATTCAGGTGGTAGCTTATCTTACGGGATTCTCGACTGTCATTTGTACTGATGGCTCTAGAAAAAACTTCAACTTCTCTGTATGTATGGAATTCAAGAGCTGAATAGTTGAGAAAAGTGGGGATGAAATTTGTCTCTACTGAAGTTCAAAGCAATTCAGCTAATCATGGTCAAATTTTGAGCATTCTAAGGAATGGTTTAGATAGTCCAAGACTATACTTTGGGAAAGATGTCCTGCCGTTTCAAACACTGTATATGTCATTTAATAACATTTGGAAAATTTGTACACCTGAAATCTTTGTGCATATGGTCAAATAATTTTGAAAGTTCACATATGCAGTCATGTATTATAAGACTATTAAAAATGTTTTATTAAAATTCTAAGTAGAGGGGCTAGAAAACTGGCTCAGCAGTAAAGAACATTGGCTGCATTTGCGGAGGACCAAGGTTTGGTTTCCACCAGCCACAATGTGTCTAACAACCGTCTGGAATTCCAGTTCCAGGTGATTCAGCATCCTCTTCTCCCCTCCATGGGCATTGCACTGACACACGTGCAAGCAATGCACTCATTCACATAAAATAAAAATAATAAATAAAATTCAATGTATATAAAAAGAGAAATTCTAAGTAGTTAGGGCATATACTTTATGTACAAAATTCACTAAACTGTCATATTTTTAAAAAATATATACTCACTATTTTAGCACATTTATATGTATAATATATTGTAATCAGCTCTCATATGTAATTTTATCTTTTTAAACAGATATTTGTATTGCAGTTAGCTCAAAGAATATTAGTGTAATCTAAAATATTTTTAAGCTTAAAGGTCATCCTCAAACATCCTTATTTCTTTGCAATAAAATCATATATATATGTGTATAATTTTGTGTGACTCCAGTGTTTTAAATGGTGTAGTTCTTTAGCAAACTGTCTTTTCATTTAATATCAGAAGATATACCTTCAAATAATGGAAATTTGTGAAAAATTTTAAAAATATAAAACATGAAAATATAGCATTATTACAATTTCTCTCATGATGACAAAGTTGGGCAGTTCAATTTTGTGCATGTATGGACAGATTAACTTTTATTTGTTGTCAGAAGACTGGTTCTTTTTTTTTCTTTTATTTTGGTGAAACTTAAAAATTGTATAAATACAAATTAAGAGATAATATAGTTCTCTACTAAATGTCACATAATTTTGATGATCAGCACACTGGGAGGTCCATTAGTTACTCTGTCAAAAATCTAGAAAATCAAAAATTGATAACCTACCTGCAAAATGATGTTGTACTCAATAGTTACATTTCTTCACTATCTCATCATAAATGACTGTATTTCTAATTCTTTCCTTTTCCAGTAGTGGGAAGAATAAACCAAGAGAAACAAAATTCATAGTTTGTCTTACCAATTGAGGAATTCTCAGAGCAACACTATGACCATAATATATATGGAAATTTAAAGTTTACATTCAAATTGAAATTTCAAATCTGTTTCTTAAAAATGTTGGTGTCCATTTACTCATAGAAAGAGCTTTCTGTGTTTCTATGGGTGTCTTCAACCACATTTACAAATACTGGAGCCAAAAGCCAGCCTGAAGAGTTCCTTGAAATCAGAATTTTTACAAATTTTGAATTATGATTGGAAAACATTTCCTGAGCAATGAACATTGACAGCAGATCATGCTTAGGTTTCAGATTGTTGTGCTTTTCTGAAAAGGAATAACTGGCGTATATATTCCGTGAGCCCAGGGAACATGTTGCTTCATGGTCATAGAATCCCAAATGCTCAGCTCAAGTTGCATATAACAGGATGCACACCACACAACATAGTCCATGGCTTTCAGCTCAATGGTATTAAATTACACATTTGAGTTTATCTCGTCTTAGACTAGACAGTAAGAACAAACTGCTGAAAATTATTAAGGGAGGTCAGACTGGAAGAGAAAGAAAATAATATTATGGCTTCTCTGAAGAATTCTAAATTTGTTCAGACACTTATGACGCTATTTCATATTCATTACGTTTGTTCGCTTCTAAGAAAAGTGAATGTGTATCCAATGGCATGTGAAGAAGTACTGCGATTTTATATTAAGAAATATATAAATTACAGGAAGATTCTGGTTAGGAAAAATGATACTTAAGCATCATAAGAAATGTAAAAGTTGAGGCTGTCTCTGAACACTCCTACCTCTTGAAGGGTAAAGCAAAGACAACTATTGCCTTCAATGGCATCTGGGCTCTAACATCTATCTCCTTATCAAGAGGTTCATCTATAAAAGAAATCTCAAAGATAAAAGTGAGCATAAAAGATTATGCATTATACTGACAGTATCCAGTATAGATTTGTTCAAAGTGCGACGTGCATAAGAAATTATAGATACCTGGCAGTGGCGTGAATGATCTTTATATACTTTGGCCAAAGCTATTAAAAGAGAGAATTGCGCTTGGCAGCATGGGCATACATAATTGTTCTTTTACTCATTATTTATGTCACCCAATAGTGCAGTTAAGTCTGTAGCACTTTCTTAACGCTAATCACTGTGCAAAGCATTCCAGAAATCTCTATCTCTAATGCATAATTCAGCAAAACAAATGTGTGCTCTTAGATTTCCTTCAGTGTTAAATCCAGATCTAGATTTATTATATTAAATTCTCAATGGCCCCAGTTCATTGATATCAAAGAACTGTGTTCCTTTATCTGCAGTTCGTGTTCCAGGTTCTTTATATCTGCCTTCCCTGCTTTGGGACTCTGTATGTTCATTTTATTAGAAATAGCTAAGCAATCCAGATAATAACCCAACAAGCATGTTCATTTATACAGCATCTAGTCATGCTTAATGCACTATTAAATTTATCTTCTAGCATAACTGAAATTAAAATTTCCAAATCTTCCAGAAAAAACCAGTCATATTGAACTGGCTCAGCAAACTTCCCTAAGTTACTCCATTTTGTTCAGAGCCATTTCAGCAGCAACTTTGCTCCACACCAAAAGGAAAAGGGGGGCAACCTTGGGCCTTGGAAAATTGTTCTAGCCATGAATCATGAAATGTGCTAATTCCAGACATTATACACCTGACTAACCAGCTTGTTTTCGCTTCTGTAATCGGCTTGCTATTTTGGGTCATCTTGACATAGGGCATAAGACCACCCTTGTTATCTTGTTGTATGACCACGTAGAAGTCATTTACCTTGACTGTCTTATTATACGTATTATGGCTAAAACAGTTGGCTAGTTTTAAGGTCACAAAGTTGATTGCCAAGTTATATGACTGAATCACTTGTCTGTATAATGATTGGTTGTTGATTAATAGCATAAAAATTCTGCTATGTTGCACAAACCTGATTGGTTCCCAAATGTCCTGTTTTAATAATAATTCTGTAATCCTATAAAAACTCTGACCTGACAATCATCAGGGCTGCTTCTACTCCCAAGATAGACAGCCGGCCAGTCGAAAATTAAAATTTACCTTGTTACTTTTCTTAAAGTGGTGTTGGTGATTTTTTTACAAACTCTGTCCTATAACACGTATGAATAGGACAACATACACTGTTTTGAGTGCTATTTTTTAAATTTTATTTATTTTTACTTTATGTGTATACATGTATTGCCTGCATGTAGGTAAGTGCACCCATGTCAAGCAATGCCTGGGGAGGTCAGAAAAGGCTGTCAGATCCCCTGGGACTGGAGTTATGGACAGTTGTTAGCTGCCGTGTGGGTGCAAGGATTTGAACCCAGGTCTTCTGTTAGAACAATACTGTGACAATTTCCTCATCTTTTCTAAGAACCTCACTGTTCCCCATATTAGTCAACAGGGCAATAATGGTTCCTGTGATATGTAGCATGTGGACTGATAATGGTTGTTAAATTTTTAGAACCATCTAAAGCCTTTGTGTTTCATCCTAACCTTATCTGACTTTGAACTTACCATTAACATCAGTGATCAAGCCCACGTTTTGTGCCTAGCTAATGATGTTGCTTTTAATCATGAGCATCAGTTGCCTTTTCTTGGCTACTCTCCCCAAATTCACTAGTTTTCTCTGTTCAGTAGCGAACAGCTGCTTCTCTTGCTCTTCAGTCTCTCATGTTTGGTGTCCTGCTCCCACAACTCCTTGCTCCTCAAAGCACTAACTGAAGCCTGGGGTCCACAAAGGAATTTCTGTGTTGGTGAGATCTTCCTGTCTCTCATTCACTCAGAAAATCAGAGCATCCGTCACAATAACAAGCCTTGTTTTGACTCTAGAAGGTTAGTTCTTGACCTCGAGGATTTTTGAAAAATACCAAGATCCCAATCTCTGTTTCTGATTTAACTGCTCTGAAGTGAAGCCTGGTAGCTATAATTTTGGGACAATCTAATACACTTAGAAAAGTTAAGAACCAGTAATTTAGAATGTTGGGAGCTTTACTAGACTGAGGCAGCTCGCCTTGACTTAGGCATTGTAGAAAGAAGACTGAAGAAATGACTGTCATTTTAAGAGCTTCCCTGCTCTTTGCTTCTGCGGTTTGAGTTGACAGGCTGTGCTTCCCTGATTAATTGGCTATCCTGGAAACATAACTAAAGAGTTTTGTTACAGTTCATGGGCACTGGAGTCTCTCAGCACTAATAGCTTGGTTTATATATAAAAATCATGAATTCTAATAGTTATTAAGAGAAATCATAAGCAGTACACATTATATCTTAGATACCATAAACATTACATAGTTAAATCTTGGATACTGTAACTATCATGTGAGTTTTGGTTAGTGAGGTAATGCAGTAACATACTGTATTCTTGGTTATTTCCTGGTTACTTTCTGTTAGTGATGTATCCCTTGGTTACTCCTTGGTTACTCCAGATCTGATTCCTATATAAACTCTGTTTGAGTCACAATAAACATGCATTGGCTCATAAACCTCTGCATCCCCTGAATATTGATTTCTATCTGTGGGGGTCCCCAAGCCCACCAGGCTTGAATTGTGGTCACTGTACCATGACACTAGAAGAATATAGAACAAACTATTCTTCAACAAACCTTGAACTATTCTTTGTGCTTATATAAGAGTGATAATTTTCAAGTGCAGGAAATTATTGCAAAAAATCTCTGTTTTCCTTGAAAATTCAAGTCAATAAAAATATTTCACATGCTGGATACTATTATCCTTCTGATTTCACCATGTGAAAAGTAATTGTAATTGATTCTAAAATTTGGTCTTCTGCGATGTTTACCGAAGCCCTACCAAGAGAAAAAGCACACTATAAAGGAAAGTTATCATATTCTATTCAGTAATGTGGATAACTTTTCAGAGATAATACAGAATATGCTTGAACATATAGATATTCTAATAATGGTAGGTAATTGTAATGTTCATCACTGATGGGGAGGGCATGGGCAAGGGCCAAAGAGGTGTAGGAGCATTTAAATTGAGTAATTTTTACCCAGTTTATATTATGTGCTAAGATATATTAATCTCTTGCATGTTACTACACAGACAATATATTATGTCTTGAAATAAAAGAAGTGTAGAAGGGCCATGTGGCTGGTGATGAGACTGTACAATGGCAGTATCACATTAAATTCAGACCTGTCTATACCTAGATAATTTTCCTGTTTTAAAAATCATTCTATAATCTGAATATTTCTACTTACAGATAAAAAGTCAAATCATTCAAGGAAACTCAGAACTCTCATATATGTTCATGTGGTAACATTTACTAATATATCATGACTGCCAGTTACTATATCATAATATCTAGTGTTTACTTAACAGAATAGTGGAATAGGACATGACAGGGAGATATTTTTACTGAGAATTTGGATGAAGATCATGATTTTGGAACGTACATCAAGGACACAAACCAGTGTTACCTTAGGACAGTGATGGAGTGGGCAGGTGGGAGGAAGAATGTCACAGGCAAGGGTAGCAACTCAGCATCATAGGAACCAATCGCAGAAGGAAAGTTGGGATGGGGTTTGGAGAAGGGGAAAAATTGTTCTTCTGTTTTACATTTAAAAGTAGTGGAGTGATAGAGAGAGAGAGAAAAATACACCACCAAACCCTACTATCTGTAAATTTTCTTAGTATCCACGAATGCCTTCAACAGTAAGAATTTAATGACTAAAGGAGAATAGAAAATAAAGGATGAGAGAAATGAAATGTTTTATTTCTGGAATAGTTCATTTATAGTTAAGAAAAATATTAATATTCCACTTAATTAAAAAATACTTTGTTTCATGCAAGGTGTGCTGGCACACTCCTCTAATCCTAGCCCTTAGGAGCCAGAGATGGAAGGATCTCTGTGAGACTAAGGCCAGCCTGGTTTACATAGTGAGGCCCAGGCAGGACAGGACTAGGGAGACACTGTTAATTTTTTGTTGTTGTTGTTTTATCTATTTACACAACTCTAGTTCTTTGGATGCTGATAAAATTTTACTCTGATATACTCCAGCTGATTCTGTATTTCTGTCTTCAACTGTGATCTCCTTGTACATAACACAACTCTCTGATATTTAATTTCACCTTCTTTCTGCCATCACTAGCACAAAGGTGGCCTTTAACAAATAGTCACTGAACTGAGAGCAGTCTATCTATGCCTTAATATATTGGTTTTCTAAGCTGGGCACAATTAGAAATGTTTTTTCTTTCCTACAAACAGACAGATTTTGACACATTAGTGTCACGCTTAGTCCACGATGAGTTAGAATTTAGGTGAAAATTCAGATGTGTCTATCAATTCAAGATGTACTAATTAAACTAGCAAATGTATTTGAAAGCACAATAAATTAATAACCATGAATAGTAATTTTGCTACCTGTCATACTGTTAAATGGGAAAGGAGGAAGCATCTATTTTTATTAAACTGTCTGATCTCACCATCAGACAGTGGTTTCATGCATTAAAAATCTTGACTTAGATATTGACAAAAAAGAGAGCATCATTGAATCTATTAGTAATCTGGACCACAGGAGAATGTGCAAGTTGCTGCTAAATACATGGCATGTTTTCATAATTATAATCAGCAAAAGTGTTTGACTGCGTGAGACTATTTAAATTAGGAAATGAAAAGTTTGAATTATTTTTCTTCACATTTGTGACTGCCTGTTAAGGAAGTTAAAGCTTCTTAGATGCAAGCATTCTCTATAGCCACTGATTGTGTGCTGTTTACAAGCAATCTACAGTTTTTCTAGCTGCTTCCAATAAAATATTAATGCAATCAGATCTAAACTGTTTTCTTCCACATTCATCTTATTGACGGTGATACTGTGAAGCACTTTTATTAAAATGAGCTAAAACAGTGCTATTTAACTGCATATATGTAAGTTTAGAAACGTCAGACATTCAAGATTTCTGATAGTTTTTATTTCCTTATTTTGGACTGAGATTTTTTTTCTTTGTATACTTTGGAACAAAGTGCTGTTTGATGTGCAGGTGTGCTAAGCAATAGACTCATTACTGAAGAGGATGAAGAAGTTCTGACACTTATGTTATAATTTGGAAATAAATGCATGCACAAAAGTGGTAAGAATATAAGGCTAGATCTCAAGTGGTTGCTGCAGGCTGGCATTTCTAAGGGAAAACATTTCCTCCTGAGGATGCGGTGTGATCACATATAGAAAAACAGTACCTGTAGACAGGACAGTGGTAGGTAAGCTCCCGCCTCACATACGGATTTGATCTTGACCCTTTCTCTAAAATAGAAAAACTTGCAATAATAAGGAAATCTCATTATATGAAAATCATGATGTATCAAATTAGATTCTTGATAGAACACGAACTGAAGTTGTTAAGACTGGTAAGAAAACACACAGAATGTTAGAGGATATGGCCTTCCAGCTGCAGAAAGCAAACAAAAAGACAATCAGAAATGAAACACCCTGAAACAAAACTCAGAAGAAGCTTTTCATAATGAATTGTCTGGAGTAAGGGAATGAATGGGGTGAAAGAAAGATGAACAATGTAATCTGACATGAGTGGACTTAAAGTATTCTTTTCTTCAAAGAGATTTAGGGGATCAAAAATAAATCCCATGAAGGCCTAAATGGTGATAGGAGAGCTTTAATTTTTAGAGACAGCAGATGATAGTGAGCCTGGATGTGACTACAGTGCTCCTAAACTTCTTGAAGTCCCACATTTAGTGACACTCTTTCCATGCCATGTGCTGTCTTAAGATAATTGTCATGGGACACTTCTTCATTCTATACAGCTAAGGAGTCACATGGTTAAAAGCATCTTCTTCAAACTCAGCAGTGATCAGTTCATACCAAGCATGCTCTTGGCTTATGTCTTATGTAGTCAATGTATAAAGACTACTATCACCATACAGGCAAAGGTGAACCCGTTGCTTGAGGGGCAAGGCAGAGTTACATAACTAAAGAGCTCCATTTTCTCTGTCTTCAGGAAATATTTAAAGGGCTGGAATAGGTTTTTTTCAAATTCTGGCACTATTGGCATTTTGGAAATAGTAAATTTTTTATCTCTATATGTGTGGTGGTAGGTATGGATGTGCTGTACAGTGCAGCAGGGTCTTACTGACTCTACCAACTAGATGCCTGCTTTACTGCCCCCAACTTTTTTGTGGCCATCAAAACTGTCTTTTGATGTGTGCAACTGTACCTTTGTCAGAAAAATCTCTGCTCTTTGAAAACCATTAAGTCAAGATAATGAGGAGGGCAGTGGATAAGCTAAGCATCAATTTAGGCAATTGCCCCAGATCAGAAAAGTCTTTAATAGTTGAAAACCACTCGTCTGGCGAGAAAAGTTGATAAGTACCAATTTAGGCAATTATCTCAGTTAAGATTTTGGGTTGGTTCATGAAGTGGATTATCAAACTTTATTATATTCTTTAAATTTTAGAGGGCAAAGAAGTCAGGATGATATGAATCAGATCTAGCAGACATTTCACTCCAGCATGGGGCTTTCCTTTACATTTATACAGACTTTATGCATCTCTATTGTCCCTGGAAACACAGAAGGGACCAGCATCAGGCACATATTAAATATACTTCATCACTTTAGGTAGTCACTAGGAGCAGATAATGTGAAGTAGACTTGGATGGAAGTCTAGGCATTCACTCTGAGCAGAACAGAAGCAGTTCATGTTGTTGTTAAATAATCAGTTTTGTGCCATGTGAAGAGAAAGCAGTTAACAGCAGGATTCTTTAAGACTCTGGATACAAGACATCTGAAGAAATGAGAGGAATAATAACCATGCTCATATGAGATGAGGCTAGAAGATGTCTCATGTTCATGACTGAAAAAAAATCCCTAAATTCATAAACAGGTCAGTGGGACTCCTAGTTTCTACAGCTAGTAGCCAATCTGTTATTCTGTTTCACTGGATATGGATGACTTCCCTATACCTGGGATAGTGCAATAGGCAATATCAGTAACAGAGTAGCAAGAAAACAGAGCTAGAGTATTATTCAAAGTTCCCGAGTCAAGTTTGTGGTAGTTTTAGGATCGTGCAAGAGTATTTATCACAAGCCAGTGTTAGAATACCTTTATATCTTTTAGGTTTATTCTTGTATCCTGAGTTTACCAATTCATATAACGATATTTTTTGATGAGCAAGAAAATATAACATAAAAGCTAAGAAGGAAGTTGGAAAGACAGCTCACCCATTGAAAGGGCTTGCTGCTTTGCCAGAGGGCCTGAGTTTGGTTGTCAGCACCTACATTGGGCAACTCACAGCCATGTGTATCTCCAGCTCCAGAGGATCTGACAGCCTTTTCTAGCCTAGCAGGGGGCACCCACACACAGATGGCATATACACATACAGACACACACATACATAAAAAGCAAATATTTTTCTATAAGAAGCTTTCACATGACTCTTTCAGCAGACCTTTAGTGTTAGTTGTCCCTCCTCAAACTCCCTCTTCTGTCCTACCCTCCTGTTGCTTACCCCATCAAACTCATCCTACCTACTATTCTTCTTTCCCATTTATATGACTGCTTTCTATCTCTCATCCCATGGACCACCCACCATGGCACTTTATTATGCTCCTAATCTCTAAAATTTTCCAATTGAAAAACACCTATCTAAGGGTTGAATATTGGCTTCTAAATATGAGAAAGAACATGTGACATTTGTCTGAGTATGGGTCACCTCACTTAGGATTATTGTTTCCAGTTCTATCCATTTACCTGAGAATGGAGTCCATACCTGACATTGGTATCAGAGCAAGAACATGTTTCTAGACAAATCACATTCTGCTAAAGGGCTATAACATTAAACTGACTCACAATGACTCACTGTTATATACTTAGATAAGTACATCCTTCAACTCTCACTAGAGAAGATTCTTCTTACAGCAGATGACAATTAACACAGAGCCCCACAGTCAACGTGCAGTAAATGTGAGACCTCAGACTCTTCAGATCTAATGGGACACTTATAATGCAACTTCTCCTTCAAAGGCTTGGGGATCATTGCAGAAGAGGGGGAAGAAAGATTGTTAGAGTCAGAGGTGGTGAATTAAATCAAAGAAACTGTATTGTCCGGACAGTACAAGGTAACGGCATATATGAATCCACAGTGCTATGAGCTAACGAGTTTATAACAGCATGAACGAGACTTGTGCAAACCCGATACAGACAGGGGCACAACACAGCAGATGGGGGATGTAGGCAGAGATCCCCAGTTCTAGATCAGAAGGTATAGGTTACTAATGGATGCTGAGAGGGAGGGAGAACGAGAAAGAGAGAGAGAGGGAGAGAGAGAGAGAGAGAGAGAGAGAGAGAGAGAGAGAGAGAGAGAGAGAGAGAGAGAGAGAGAGAGAGAGAGAGAGAGAGAGAGAGAGAGAGAGAGAGACTTTTTCCTTATTGATATGACACCTGGAAGGTTGACCAAGCTTATGGTCCCATGCACAGGGGCACATGGGAGGCACAGAATGGAATCAAAAGAACTTTGAAAAACAAATAAACACACCAACAAATAAGTAAAGGAGGACATGAAAGTGGAGTGGGGCAAGGGAAGAGGAGAGTCTGAGAGTTAGAGCCTTCTGGATATGATCAAAAATATTGTGTGAATTATTTTTAAAATATTATTTAATATTATTTAAAGTTAATTTAGTATAATACAAAAACTGATATTATGGGTTCCTGTGCTATTTAAAATTATAAATCTCAATATTATAAAAGCACTTCTAAAAGTGCCTAGTTTATACGAAGTCTTTTCTTGAAGAATGAGATGGCTTAGTGTGGGGTAGATATCATGTGAAAATCATATTTACATACTTGCATACTGATAGAAATTTATATATACAATGCATTTTCACATTACTATCGGCACTATGAAAATTGTTATAAGTGCTTGATCCACAAATTCCAACTTCTGTGTTAGTTTATCTATTATGTTTAACATTCATCCAGGTCTTCTGCATCCCAGTTACCCATTCCAGATAGGCTACGCAGAAGAACCACAGACTAGAGCTGTCTTCTCCCAAACTTCCTTCCCTGTCTTCTTTACCTTCCTTTAAAAGTCATTTTACTATTGAAATTCTTTTCATCATAAAGATTCCTTTCTTTTTTTAATTAAAAATTAAAAAAGAATTATTTTATGTGTATGTGTGTATTGCCTGAATGTAGGTAAGTGCACCTGTGTTGTGCAATGCCCGTGGAGGACAGAAGACGCTGTCGTATCTCCTGGAACTGGAGTTACGGACAGTTGTTAGCTGCCATGTGGGTGCTGGGATTCGAACCCGGGTCTTCTGCAAGAGCAACCAGTGTTCTTAACTGCTGAGCCATCTCTCCAGCCCAAGATTCCTTTATTCACCCATTCAAACCACCCCCTACTTCTTCCATCACATGAGGCCTGTCACCTCTCATTAACAGACACTTGGCATTCTCCTTTGTGGACATTTTCTACTGCTATTCTGACAAAGAAGTCCCATTTGTTTCTTGGAGCCAGTAGAAAGTTTTATTGTTACTCATTTATATTTCTGATTTTGATAATTCATTTATACTATGCTTTATATATTTTTTGTTTTATTCACCCAGAACCTCAATAAATAAATCTTTCAACAATGGTTTGGTCAAAGGGGGGAGGTGGGTACCAGCTTTTTAATTATAAATTCAGAGTAGCAACAATGTGTACTTGTGACTTACATAAAACTAATTTGTTTGATGAAGAAAAGTAAACATATAGTATAAAAAAGGGGGAAATAGTTTTAAAGTAAAAAAAATATTACATGTGCATCTTTGTGTGTATGATGTTTGGGGGAAGTACATGCAATGTGGATGTCAGAGAACTTTGTGGAGTCGGAGTCAGATCTGTCCCTCCAGCTTTTTGTGTTTTCCAGGATAAAGCACAGGTTGTCAGGAATGTGTTATAAATAGATTTACTTATTGAGCCCCCTCATCAGCGTAGGAAATAAGAAGGTTTTAATGAACACATGCTAAAACCTCAAGATTGTAAAGAAGAGAGAGCCAGTAGGCTGCTATTTCTAGAAAGTATGTCAAGTAAGGATGATGCTGTGTTCCAAGAGTGTGCTTTTTTCTATTCAGTTTTATTTGTATCTGTAAATTTCAGGTATGAATTTTTCTGTCAACAGTTGGGAGGAAAGAGGATAGAGACATTGAACATAATGATCGCATAGAAAAACATCAAGGAGGAGTTCCAGAAACATGATTCAACCACCTACAACAGGAAAGTCATCACCAACACAGGTGCAGTCGCTCACATCTGAGAGAGAAGCCTGTAGGTGGCCTTGCCAGCAAGAACACTTCACTAACACATCACACTGAGGAAAATAGCAAGCAAACGTGACATGAACTTAATGGATTCAGGGGAAACTGAGCTGAGGATGAAAAGAAAAAAATTGGAAGTTAGAAGGCCATGAACAAAATGAAAAGTCTCCTAAATTGTGTGCTATGGAAGGAGTCTGTAGCTGTATCTTACTCCACATCTCTATAGTCATGTTGTAAACCACGGAGTTTTGACACAAAGTTTAAGGAGCTATCAGCGTTCCAGGTAAAAAAATGAAAGATGTTAATATCCATCATCAAAATTGGAATATCATAAGGAAATGTAATTAGATGATTCAGGACTACGTTTGATCAGGTCAGGGATGCTTTGGCTCTGAGTCATGCGACTTAGGAGATCAATTACACACACAAAATAAAGGCATTAAGGATACAGCAAGCACCTTTGTGCTCAGACTTGCACATGTTATAAGCACAGCTGCAGGACTGTGATTAGGTCATTGAGACTCCTAGGGAATACTTGCCTCATGTCTCTGCCTTACATCTTTAAAACAGAAGACAGCTATGTCTAGAACTTTGCAACGTTTGGATTGTGTCATTAATCCTTTGGAGGGCAATGCTTTGAAGCGAAAAGAAAATTTTAGACATAGGAGGGCCTGAATAAGAGAAAGAAGAACCCAACTTTTAAATCCTTATTTTCTAATAGTGAGAATATAGTTCATTACCATCCTGCAAATTTACACAACACAGTACAGTCCTGCATATTAATATGCTCATTGTAGCAAGTACTATATTTATTCTAATTTGGGACTTCAGAGATAATGACCCAATAAAATAAAAACAGACAGGATATAAGATAAAATAGGGAAAAAAGGGGAATCATGAAATGACAGTGAAATGAATGTGAATCCTGCTTTCCAGCAGAAATTAACTTGGTTGAATTTCTATTTTCCATATTAATTGATATAAATTTTTTAAAATTTAATGATATTATTAAAAAGTTAGCTAAAATATTACCATGTATCACTGGATTATCCAGTGTTCTGTCTTGTTCAGTTGATGGAGAATTCTAGCATCTAAATAAACCTCTTCATATGAGAAAAAAAATTAAATTTAGAGTAAATTTTTTTTGCTAAATGGAAAAAAATAGCATGTGAAAACATGCTAAAATAAGTAACATTCCAGTTTTCAAAATAGAAGAAGGAAATGGACACAGCGCCGCAACCACGGACGGTAAGATTCCCATGCACACAATCACATCCACAGAGAACAGCGTGTGAGGCAATTTCAGGTCAAAGTCTGCAAGTACGGAGGGCACATTCTGAACAGCACTCTCCTGTCTGCATCTTTGTAACATGCTCACACTGAATCACGTGAAGGAACAGTGAAGCAATGAGGTACGGAACTAAACACTGCTTTTAAGAAACGGAAAACTGAAAACTGAAACCAGCAACTTTTAAAATCAAATTCAGACGTTGCGCAATATTTCTGTGATGCTGACGAAGCTCACTGGTCCTTGCCCCACTGCAATGGCCTAACCATATTGTCTAAATTTCACGGCTCATTTCTTTAATCCACACAGTAAATTAAGGATTTTTCTGACAATTCCACAAATCACTTACAATTTTCCATGTTGAAATAACAAAAATGAAACAACTAGAGCTATAATAACTGAATGAGAGCTGTTTGGGGTTGAGAGTGCTGACAGAATTCCCTACAAAGCGGCACAATGGAACTTGTTAGAGTGATAGAGATATCCAAATAGTAACTCTAATGCCTTGGTGATTACATGACTAAACATTTGTGAAGCTCCTGAACTTGAAAAAGCTGAGCATTACTATAACTTATAAATTAAAATATTGAGGCTGGAGAGATGTCTCAGTGGTCAAGAGTACAGGCTGCTCCTGCAGAAGACCTGGGTTAAATTCTCAGCAGCCACATAGCAACTACAACATTCTGTAACTCCAGTTCCAGTGGATCCAGACTGACATGCCCTTCTGTCCTCTGTGAGCATGGCATGAACAGGTGCACTTACATACATGCAGGCAATATGCTCATATACATAAAAATAAAAATAATAAAATAAAATATTAAAATAAAAATACATTAAAATATTGTGTTATAAAAGAA
>NW_008331307.1:941537-955727 GCF_000622305.1 Nannospalax galili | reverse complement strand
ATAATTCTATAACATTAAAATATTGTGTTATAAAAGAATATCCTTTTGCTAAACTAATAATACATTAATATGTGAAAATGACCCTAAATGATTTGTCTTTAAAACTTGCCTAGTTTGATATTACTGTCAGAAAGCCAAAGTTATCCAAAAATATTTATAACAATACATATAATTGCCTATGATGAAATTAAAACTAAGTTCATGTAGACTAACCAGTGCCTGAATGTATCAACCTCAATGTATTAGCCATTCAAATGTTATAGAATTATCAATAGAATTTTCAGACTTGCACAAAAATCCAATTCATTTATAGTTTACATTTTTCTAATTTTGATCCTCTAAATGGTGCCTCAATACATAAACTTCAAGGTTCCATTACACAGGCATTTATCATCTTTACTGAGGCATTAATGATAGAACAGGTTATAGATATTTATTTCACCCAAACTGTATGTACTTGAAGGTATATCATGCTTGAAACCATCATTACTATAAACTTACCCACACCAGCAAAACTTCCCTCTGTTTCCTTTTTGTAACTTTATTTTTTGGTTTTCTTTACATTACTTTTCCTTTTATGATAAAAGCATTTAGTACAAGATATACACTTATAGCATACTATTAAGCATAGGGTTCAGTTTAGTCAATCACATCTCTTACACGATGCAGTAGATCTCCAGAACATACTTTTGTAAATGACAGAAAACGCCATCCAATTTCCAGTTTCCCATGTCTCTGGGTAACTACTATTGTGCTTTCTCCTTCTATATATTTGATTATATATGAATGAGATCATGCAGTGTTTTTGAAAGAGAAAAATAGATCTTATGAGTCAGTGATCTTAATTTGATTGTAATTTTGAGAGAGTCTGTGACCCTACATTTGATCTGTTGCTACAAGTCTGACAAATGTTGGATATATGTCTGTCAGCCTCCTCAACCTATGATACTATTTATAAGAAGTTTCAACATAAAAAATATAACACATTATCCATAATACTGTCTCAAACTACAATGAAGTGCTCCTTAGACTCTGTTTCCCTGTAGCCAGAAGGGCAAGCGCAGGTGGAACAGATGCTAGAAAAGGAAGCCTGCACAGAAAGAGATGACTTTCCTTGCAACAGGCTTAGTGAACCTGATATTGAACACTTTATTTTTTAAGCATTAAGCTATTTTATGAATGCAATTATTTTTATTAATTGAGTACCAGATTATGTATCAAGAACTTCTTAGATACTAACCTATACAAAACTGGAGTGCTATGAAACCAGGCCTGGTAGCACCTGCCTTTAATCACAACACTTGGGAAGCAGAGGCAGGCAGATCTCTGTAAGACAGATCCCAGCCCAGTCCACATAGCGAGGTCAGCTGTGGCTACAGAGAGACGCTTTCTCAAAAAGACCAAAAAAAAAAAAAAAAGTTGAATATTTGAGTGCTATGTTTTCTATTTTATATACAAGGAGACCTAGGCTTAAAAAAACAAAAACCAAACAAACAAATGAAAAACTGGGCTGGAGAGATAGCTCAGTGGTTAAGTGCATTAGAACCCTGGTTTGATTCCCAACCCCCACGTGGCAGCTAACAATTCTCTGTAATTCCAGGTACAGGGGAATCCGATGCCCTCTTATGACCTCCATGGGCATTGCATGACATAGGTACATTTATATACATGTAGGCAATAAACTCATACACCTAGAATAAAAGTAATAAAAATTGCTGATAGGATTCCCCAAATTGAGTTGCCCAGTATGGAAGCCTGGATGTGAATCCTGATCTATCTGTTTTCAGTGATCTTTCAATCATTCATTGCAGAATAATAACTTTAGGTTACTGATTATTTTAAACAGATACACACCTCCAGAAGAAACTGTAACAGGTACTGCCAATATCATGCCATACTTCCTCGGCACTTACTATTCTATGCACACAAGTACTTCTCCCAGGACATATAAAATCTACCATCTGCATCTTGTTTCTAGAGCACTTTCTCTGACCTAGGAACAAGCATTGTACACATGAATGGCAAGTTCGAAATACCGTGGAGGCTGAAGAGATGGCTCAGTGGTGAAGAGCCCTGGCTGCTCTTGCAAAGGACCTGGGTTTGATCCCCAGTACCCACATAGCAGTTAACAATCACCCATAATTCCAGTTCCAGAGGAATCTAACACCTCTGACTCCACAGGCATTGCACGACATGGATGAACTTACACATATGCAGGCAGTACATACATACACATTAAAAAATAATAAGTAAAATATTTTTAAAAAGAAATAAATACCATGGGCTGGGGCTCCATTCATCTTGCTAAGGGCATGGGAATTACATGGAAAGAGCTGACCTCATTGCATATAAACTGGGAAAACTCAGGCATGTATATTCAGTCTCCCCCTGTGGAAACAAGACTCCACCAATTTATATGGAAAATGATCCAGTACCAGTTGATCCTAAAAAATAAGATGCAGTCTAGTAAATATTATAAGATTTTATACACATGCATGAAACTATTTTTTCAGTTCATTTCAAACTGTTCCCAGCTAGAAACCTGCACAACACTGCATTGTCTGCACTATTTCAAGTGATTAATTTCCTATTGCCAATCTACAGATTTTTCAGGACTAGCCAAATTAGAATACCTGATGATTCAAGTTAAATTATATTATTGTATAACACCATTATAAATAAGAAAAACTTTAATCAGCAAGTGTTTTTCCATGCAATGGTGGTTATAATTGAAATAAATCTTCCATTTAACATTTTAGGCCATAATCTGAGAAATAGTAATAATTGAATGGTGGCAATCCTCCTATTATCTTGCATCATGGGAATTAATGTATTTGAAAATTTATTTCTTGTGTATGGGAAATCAGTTACTTTTATATTCATCAGTATTTATTAACTCAAATATACTTCAGCTCCCTTACATATGAACTTATCTTTAAAGTTTAAATTAAACAAGGTAACTTAGTACCTCACTGGATAATTGTATTGCCAGTATATAGAAAAGAGTCACATGTAAAATATATGATTATGACCTGGTGTCACATGCCTTTAATCCCAGCACTGGGGAGGCAGAAGCAGGAGGATCTCTGTGAGTTCTAGGGCAGACTGAACTTTATAGTGAGTTATCCAGGTCATGTCTCTAACAAACAAAAAAGCAAACACACAAAAATGTGTAATTATGTGATAAAAGTTATTGAAATAAAGTTACTTTTCTATTTATAAACTAATGAATTCACAAGAGGGATAGTAAATGAATCATCTGATTGTGACTAATGATGGGCCTAGTAATTTCTTTCTCCTAAAAGAGAAGCTGTATCGTTAGAGGCCCTAGAAAGCCTGGAGAGCAGCTAGGACTTCAGTGGCCTCATGCAGCTGAGGTTTGGTGTGGTCCCACATGTACTCACTTTTGATTCTCAGTGCCTTCCTACACACCTCCATGCTGAGAAACAGGAGTCCCCTTCTGATTAAGACTAATTTGGGATTTGTGTTGGTGGTGTTACGTCTTTAAAAAAAAATTATGAAAAGTTTTGTTTTCCTATACATATGTTTGGCTCATTTATCTAGGGATTTAGCACTATATATTCCATGTGACCTATTCATTATATGCTTCAGGAACATTCTTCATGTTAACAAGATCATGAGAAACTATATGTCCAACGGACTCACCGTGTTTGGAAATGCTATGATAAATTAGTCAGTTATTGTTGTAATGTCTCAAGGTGAAGAAATATAATATTAAAATACATAAAAATAAAAAGGATAGCAAAAATTAAAGAAAAAAGAATAGCACATGACTAATATCAAATAGTAAGTTCTCTCAAGAGGTGCGTTCCACTTCTCCTGTGTATATACCTTGGACATGACTACTCATGCCAGAGCATAAGATTTAGTGGAAGTTGGTAATCACCTTGGGGTGAAATTTCTGTTAATAAATAAATGTTTAAGGAAAAAGAGGTGCTTTACGTACTCAGTATACTTGCTGAAGAAATAACTAATATGCCATCAAAATCCACCAAAATTAACGTGGAGAGCCAGGTCAGGCAGACTCATTCTGGTAACTGCTCTACAGTGCAGGTATGAAAATGTGTTGAATTTAAGGTGATAATCGAGTAAAAGTACTCAGTACAATTTAAATGTCAAACAAATATAAATAGGATTATAATACACTAGTAATTGAGATACTGATAACAGCTTTGAATAAATATATAACTCTTTAAATAACTGCAGAATCACCTTGAAAACCATCACACTACATAAAATGACATTTACCATATTTATGAATTTTAAGACATTTGTAGGGTTTAAATGTTAGTTATGTTTCACAAATATTCTATGCTGTGAATATTCATGTTTAAATTATTTATGGTGGTTTTACTTTTGCTTCCAACAACTGCCATTATATAATGTCACAAAAGTTAAACTAAAGGGTGTCTTTTGAAAACACTGTTCTCCGATTTTAGAGAGGTAGCAAAAATACAGGTTTCCAGAAGGAACCAGATCACAGTCCATAGGCCACATAAACAGGTAGGGGGAACTTCTGCTAAGCCCCGACTAATTAATTTTCATTCATTGTTAACTGCTCTGAATTTGGTTTAGTGTCTGCGTAGAAATTTACAGAAAAAAATATGTCTGGGAAGTAAGATTATGAAATAGATAATAGAAAAAAGAGCAGTGGGGAGGAGCAACAAGACAATATTATACAGACACCTAGGCAAGCACTGACTGGCCTGAATTAATGAAGTGAGAGAGAGAAAAAAAGAAACAGCTCTGTTTTATTATTCCTATCACCACAACCACTCATTGCTAATATGATCATTACTATAAATGTAAATAGAACAGAACATGAAATCACAGCACTAAATGGTGACTATGCTCATGATAATTGCCATCATTAAATAATTAAGCAATTCTGCATACTGAGGGTCTCACATAATTTGTCATTCAATCCACACATGTACTATATTAGACAGCTTTTTTCTCATCTTTAATGTCTTATGAAATGTGAGGTGTCCTGAGATTCGCTGGTTTTTCAAGATTTCTAAAATTAGAATTATTTGTTTATTTCTTTGTAGTTGTGTTTTTAATGAATTACCTTCATATGTAAGAGAAGATGTATGTTTCTTAATGCTGTTTGATGATACACACACAAATGAACTGGATGGAAAGAATATAATAATACTAATTAAGCATGAAAAGTAGAGTTGCAGCTTTGATGTTCATATCCATCTAGATAGGCAAGGATTATTGTCGTTCCCACTGGCAATTCAAGAACGAAGATACGGGGATTCACAAATATAGAAATTGAGCAAGGATAGGAACATTTAAACATTACACTAGGTAAATAATTTATATATAAAAACAACTATTTAAATCAAGTTACTCTTTAAATGATAAATAGAACAGGTACATGCAAAATTATGAAAAGTATGCTTATCATGTTTTCCCAGAATCAGAAAGTGACTCATGGGAACGAACTTCTGTTTCAAGTGTAAGGATTTCAGCATCAGAAAACTAGATGCTGAGTTGTTATAAGCACTGTAAACTCCATTATGAAGTTGTCTGGCCTTGGTTATAAAGGTGAACTATACACATAGAGAGATTATATGAACCCAAGGACTCACAACTTTGTTTCAGGTGAACTGTTGGTCTTTTTCTGGCTACTGTTCACCGAATCCATTTCTCATGGTGGAATAATCCATAAGGATGAGGGGACTGGTGTTTTGCATCCTTTTATGTTATTGGGAAAGAGCTCTGAACAATATAATATATGACCAAAACTTAAGATATGTGGTTGCTCCTCTGGGCCCTCAGGTATGAAGGCCCAGATATACTCTAAGAAGGTATATACAGTAGCAAAGGACATGGCTAGCTCCTCAATTTTTAAAAATATTCCCATGTTTTACTTTTGCCAATGGAAAACAAAGTAAAATGTTATTCTAGAAAAAGAATAAGGGGAATAATTTAAGCTAAAAGGAAGCACTAGCAATGGCAAAAATCTGAAAAAAATGAAAATGGCCTGTGTCCATTCAACTGTAACATGATGTCATTTAAGATCCAAAAAAATGTAAAATTAAAGAATTTGAAAGATTGAAGAAAAAGCAAGGGATGAAGTGACAAAAATACAAGAAAGTATATTTTCTTTGGTTCAATGAATTTGATAAAGGTGAGATGTGAGCTAGATTTTTAGAAATGAAAAAGAATACAAATAGGCCAGGTGTGGTTACACACACCTTTAATCCCAGAGCTCAGGAAGCAGGGGCAGGTGGGTAACTGAGTTAAAGACCAGTGTGGCCAACATAGTGAGTTCCAGGCCAGCTGGAGCTACAGAGAGACCCTGTCTCAGAAAGACAAAAAACATAAAAATTTAAAAATCAAAAAGGTATAAGGTAGAAATAGACTTTTCTTTATATCGAGCAAAATTTGAAGGAATAGCAGCTTCAAAGTGCGGAATTGCTGATGGCAGACATGGAAAGGAGAGTGATGGGCATATGAGAGGTACAAGGTAAGTCGGAGATGACACGAAGAGCATTAGTGCCATAGACGCTAAATAAAGCTGAAGGAAAATTGCTGAGCAAAACACATGAAGATGTTTCTGAAAATAAACAGTTAACAACACTTCAGATATAATGGAGTCACTATACATTTGGAAGCAAGTTTGAACAACACTGAAGAGTGAGATGTGTGTAAGAAGATGTACATAGCAGAACTGCAGGTGATGAATATGACACAAAATACCTTGAAGGGAAAGAGGAGATTTGAAATATTCCCAGATATAGCTCAATGGTAGAGATATAGCTCAGGGACAGAGCCCTTGTCTCTCATGTGTGTGTGTCTCTATGTTTTACCCATAACAGCATGACAGATGGATGCATGGACAGATGACTGATAGATTAGAGATATGTGGCTGGATAAATTGATATATAGATGATGTATTGTGGGAATAACTTTTTATAAAATGGACATAGTCTGGATTAATGACACAATTAACCCCAGAAAAATGAGGTACTCTTATGTCTTGTGACCTAGGCACCGGATCTTGCTTCCTGGGAGCTTCAATTTGATAGTTCACCCAAAAAGATAATGAATGAATGTGCGTATACTGGAGAATTAATGTATCAAAGTGCTGAACGGTGGCACACCCATCTCCATTGCATACAGTGAAGGCTGGGAAAGAAAATTGACCTTTGGGTGAATGAGATTTTCTAGAACTAGGATGTAAAAGACACAATGGTCAAGTAAGGATAAGGTGAGGCAAATTTGCACTCCCCCAAATGAACCTGGAGAGAGTAATTTGAATAAAATTATGAATGAGACTTACTTGAGGACACATTTCCAGGGATAGAATTCTATCAGGACAGTTTTATTAGCACACTCCAAGGAAACAGAGAGGTCCAAGAGATACCTAGGGGAATGAGTGCTCTCCAACAGAATTTGGGATTGCTCTTAAAAACTAACTTCAAAGTCAAGCTATTTGTTAATGTAATTGCTATGTTGGCATTGTAACGCTGGATTGCGGTGCCTCATGTAAGGAAGAGTCTCTCCACTCTGAATGCACAGATCAGTGGTTGGGAAAGTTCTTAGAAAAAAAGGGAAATACAGAACATCTCAGTTACACATCTAATTGTATGACAATGAGTACAAGTTTTCCTTAATAACTTTTTACACAGTTCTCATGGACAGGAACCTGGAAGAGTCCTGTGGAAGAAGGGAATTTCTGGACAATCACAGCCATACAGACTGTAAGTGGTTGACAACAGGCACAAGGCTTTCTTGTAACTTGCACTGGCATGGTTTATTAATTCTCAGTTTGCTTTCTGCTCTTCTCTCCTTCTTTTCCAGGCCTGAACCGTGAGGAACTTTGCTCAAACCTTCACTTTCGACTTCACTTTCATTTTCCTTTCAGCCTTCCACTCTCACGATGGGAATCTCTTTCTCTCCTGCATCTTGTAGGCATGCACAACTATTAATGAATTGGAATTAAAGCATCATCAATGCATATTTGTGACAATTAAAATATTATTCAGAAATATTTTCACTGGTATCCTACCTAATTTTGAATATTGGGAAAAAACTGATGGCTAATTAAGTTACTGCTTAAAAACAATTCAATTGAAGCATTTAATTCTCTAGAACCAAATTAAAATAAATATGCAGCCTTATTCAGAGGAAAAGGGTATACTTTCAAAGAATTATGTCTTAACCACATGGATCTGCTGTGCCTGATTCTTTTGCCTTTCAAGGTACGCCCTTCCCTGGGGCAAAAAAAAAAAATGGTGGAAGAAATTAATTATAAGTTGTGTAGCTAGATTGGACTTCTCTGAGCTGAAAATGTCAGCTTTCTGCTCTGCATCTCCAAAACCTGTCTCTCTTTCTCTGAGATGAGACTCTTTAACTGTCTTGTTTGTGTTATTATATTGTCTCTTTAAAAGAGGAATTCACTCTTTACATCATCATATTTACCTGCAAATTATTTTTTAAGGGTCAAAGGGGATGCTTAAGGGAATTTTAATAATTTATCCCATAGGGAAGTCAAGACAATCCTTAACTTACAGCTATTAGAAGTTGACTTCCACAATACATAAAAGGCCAGTATTTACTCCAGAAGATTTATGAATGGTTGGACCTGCAAAGACAGGATCAATTTAACCAGGCAACACTTAAGTTTAATAAAAATTCAATTAGGTCACAGTGTATTAGGAGTCACACTGGTGAACATGACTATTCAACATAGGTTCTACCGTCTTTAAAGTAGCTGATAAAGAAGGATGAGACACAAGAATATTCAGATCTTGGCAGTGAGATGAAGTAGCTACATCTGGAAAGGCCTCTTTACTAATGGTCACACTCTAGGGGAGAAATATAAAGCTGTAGCGAGCAAAACAGGGAAATTTAGACATGGATAATGTGAGTCCCCTAGCCTGTATTTGCTTACCTAGATTGCTGATTGTCTGCCTTCAAGCCTGTACTGAAGTTTAACCAGGGAATGAAAATGGCCTCTAGTGGAAAATATCATTCTAGGAAAGAAGATACATTTTTGCCTGCATTTATAGAAACAAGCTAAGTAACTGTGAGTACAAATCTTCAAATCTCATCACTCCAAATATAACCAGGGAAAAACTCAAGATAGGCAATAATAAAGGCAGACACTTTGATCGGTTTGCTTCTTCTTGACTATGAGTGGTAAATGCCATGTACTCATGAACTCATAAAAATTAAGAGATAGCAAAAGGAGTGACCCTTTAAAATCAAGTGTTCTCCGTTTTGTAACTTACAGTTCTCAATACAAGACAGAGTAAGTTCAATTTTATTATATATTTTTAAAATATTTTATTTATTATTTTTATTTTATGTGTGTGAGTGTATTGCCTGTATGTAGGTAAGTGCATCCATATCGTTCAATGCCCACGGAGGACAGAAGAGTCTATCAGATCCCCTGTAACTGGAGTTACAGACTGCTGTTAGCTGACATGTGGATGCTGGGATTTGAACCCAGGTCTTCTGCAAGAACAACCAGTGTTCTTAACCGATGAGCCATCTCTCCAGCCCCAGGACAGAGTAGATTCAAATTTAAAAGAAACAAAAATTTTTTTTTGAATGTTAGCAAATCATACTGTGCTGTTTTGAACTCACTGAGAAGCTGGCTCTGGAGATGGAATTTTGCCCACTTACTTCAGAACCAAAAACTTTTTTTCATCTCACAATCTCTTTGGAAAACTCATGAGACAGGCTGGCTCCTTGCCTCAGTGACCAAGAGGAAGGCAAAAACAGCACTATAATAAATAGGCAAAAACAGCACTATAACAAATATATTTTCCCCTTGAGAATAGAATATAATATTACCAACAGAAGTTATTACTTATTTTATGATATAAGGATTTTATAATAAAATCAACTTAATGGATCTCTATTTTGTCTCTCCCTAAAAATAAGAGGCTGTGGTGGTTTGAATGTTCTCTATAGGCTCCAAGTATCTGGACATTTTGTCCCCAGTTCGTGGCCCTGTTTTGGGAGGCCTTAGAAGGTGTGGCTGTGCTGGAGGAAGCACGTCACTGGGGGCGGGCTTAGAGAGTTTTTAAGCCTTGCTGGATCTGGAGTCCCTTTTTCCCTAGTCTTAGGACAATAGAGAATTTCCTTATCACTTGAGGTGGAGTAAAAAATTAAAATTTCCTGGAACTTAGAGGAGCCACCCTTAAACTTGCCACTCTCTAAAATTAAGAGGCAAGCCAACTCTCTACTTAAACATAAGATAATAGAGAATTTACTACCATCTTAGATGTAGTAAAATTTTAAAATCCCCACAAACTTTGGGGAACCACTTTTAAGGTTGCCACACCCTAAAACAGTAAGTGGCAAGCCAGCTCCCTGCCTTGCCTGAAGATATATAGAATTTTCTTAGCACCTTAAATGTAATAAAAGTTTAGTGGGGGTGGGGGGCTAGAGAGATGGTTCAGCAGTTAAGGGAACTGGTGGCTCTGTCAGAGGATTGGTGTCAATTCTAAGGACTCACATGGTGATTAACAGCCATCCATAACTCCAGTTCCAGGGTATATGATGTCCTTTTCTGACTTCTGCAGCATTGCACAACATGGGGACACTTACATGCATGTGGGTAATACACTCATATACATAACATAAAGATAATAAATAAAATAAAATTTGAATCTATACTAACGTTTGGGAACACATATTAAAATGTTTGTTTAATCCTAAATTCTTCAAATTGGACTGTTAAAAGGTTTTGTTTGCCCAAATGTTATTGATTCAGATTATATTGGTCAGATTCTTATCATCACTTATTTTCAAGTACCCTAAGAATTTCTGGCTTTAATTTAATCCGTGCAATTGGATTTTTGTTCACCTTTACTTATGGGAATGTCTTTTAACATATTTTTATTCAATTTTACGCTGAATTTATAAATAAAATTGGACTATAAAAAAGTTTTGTTTGCACAAATGTTGATTTGGGTTATATTGGTCAAATTCTTACTATGATTTATTTTTATCTTCTCCAAGAAGTTTTGGCTTTAAATTACTTTTCACGATTAGTTTATTACTCACTTTCATGTAATAAAATATTAGTTTGTTATAAGAAATTTAGGAGATGACAAGCATGGAAGAAATACTCATAACAGATGGTAAATTTATTTATTAATGCTAGTTCTATCTCAGGATATTAGTTATATCTCAGGATATTAAGATAATTAGTAAACAAGAGAAAATTGCAGAAGGATATAAGAATGGAAATAATTTTTGGAAGAAAGGATTCAGATATGAAGATTAAGATGGCTGGATTTTTCCAGAACAGAACAGAGAAATAAGAAAGGCCTTTTGTATGTCATGAAGGCACCAAGAAAGCCTTTCAGTCATGCAAAAGATGAGACTTAAAGATGACATATAGTCAAAAAATTACTTAAGGCAAAGTTCAAACTCTACTTAAGTAAATATAGTCATTGGTCTTAATTTCTCTATCACAAGGATTGAGTTAAAATACACACTCATATATTGTGTGTGTGTAATCAATATTTAAGAGCTTTTATCTTGGATTAAATATTACAGAATTCTTTAAAATACCAGACTGTTATAACTGAATTTTAAAACATTAGTAGCATTGCTTCCTTTAAGAAGTAACATGATTACACTGAAAGCTTTTGTATAGGTGGAGAATTTGGAAAAGGAGGAAGTGGCTGGCTCACATTATAGGAACAGTAAAAAATTTCACATTGTTGTTGAAGTTTGGTGATATAATTTTGTCATTAAACACTTGTAAGACTGATTTATTTTTTTGGTGTCATTATTTTTTTATTTTATTTTATTGAGCTTTTAAAATTTTATAGAACATTTCCCACTCAAATCCAGACCCCCTCCCCAATCTGTTTCTCCCCTCTTCCCCCACTGAACCCTATGTACCGTGCATGCTGAGTCTTATTCTTTCAGGTGTTTACACTCAAATGTCCTTCAGTGTAAATGTGTCCACTGGAATATAGTCAGCCCCTCCAGTGGTCATATGTAAGTCGTACTCTCCCTCACCCAGCAGCAATCCATCTCAAATAGTTCTCTATCTAGTGCTGGCCCACCACCTATTTCTCACCTCCCCTGGGCAGTTGTTTAATTGAGCTGACATGGTCCCCGTGTTCGATGCCTTCGGTGCCTCAGGCTCACAGGAGCAAGCCTCCAGTGGCCTGGAAGCCTCCACCTCCTTATGTTCATTAACCAGCCCTGGGTCTTATATTAGTTCTGCTTCCTTTTCCCTGAGCAATGGTCCCTGAGCCATGGGTGTGATTTTTTATCACTAGAAGTCCAATTAGGGCATAGGGGAAGGCACACTGGGGCTGTAAAGAGTTATGACAAAAAACTGGCAAACCTCCTGATGTCTGCTAATAGGGAAGGTTCAACATCAAGGTTTGGATACCCAGCACCACATGTGGAGTGAGGGTCACAGCTGGCCCTCAGGGAAGGTGGGATATCTCTTCCTGAGGATCTGTCTTCCCAAGACCAGAATCTGCAAATAAACAGAGATCGTGCCTATATCCAGCATAAGAAGCAAAGCCTTTGCAATGTCCAACCTGGGACCTCAGGGGAGGGGGCTGTGGGGAATGTAGCTAAAAATATTCAAACTGCTGCCCAACATTAGGAAGTCCTCCGTGCTCTACTCTGCCCCACCATCAGCCTATCACCAGACGAAATTTGGCTAAATGTTTATTCAACTATTTTGGACATATTCTCACTATCTTTTATTAAGCCTCACACATTAAAATTCTCTATTCCCCAAAAGATAACACTAAATTCTTCTTAGCAGCTTTTAAGATTCCAATTCCCAATTCAACTTCCTGAATTCCCAATTTCCCTTTTTTTTCCCTCATTTTTGCTTTTCTTAAAGAAGAATCTGATTTAAATCCACCCAGCCACGTTGCGATGTCTAACTCTATCACAGCAATTAAAACTAGAAACTGAATTTAAAACAAAACAACTTCCTCATATTTGATTAGGTTTACCTATTTATTTCTAAAACACCCTTTTACAGTGCAGCAATGAAAATTAACTCCCTCTTTAAGGATTCTCTAATGATTATTTCTATCCAGTACACCCAAATAAAGTTATTTTCATGAAGCTGGAGAGATGGCTCAGTGGTTAAGAGCACTGGCTGCTCTTGCAGAGGATCAGGGTTTGGTTCCCAGCACCCACATGGCAGCTAACATCTGTCCGTAGCTTCACTTCCAGAGGATCCAATGCCCTCTTCTGACCTCTGGGTGCACTTACATACATGCAGGCAATATACTCATGCACACAAAATAAAATAAAATATAAATTATATTATATATTCAATATACTCATACATGTAAAATAAAATATATGTTGTTATATATTCACCCCAAATCAATAAAGAATTAATTACTCTTGTTCAACAGGGCTGCTCCAAATCCTTCTAGTTTACTGAACAAGATCTTAATTATTTAATATATCTCCAAATAATTTCAAATTTCATGCAGAGACTGTGGAAAGATAATAAATAATTTTGTTGGTTTTTCAGGACAAGCTTCCTTTTACTTTCATGTGTAATTTCGATACTTCACATTCAAGCATTTTCTTTTATAAATATATATCCAATTTCTAGAGAACTAACTAAATGTCTTTTCAGTAGGAGACAGTAAATCAAGCAAAGGAATCATTGCATTCTCTATAAATCTAGAGGCGATCACCACCTAATATGTGAAAAATTTAGCTTCATTTCTGCTTCCAAACAATTCCCTAATTAACTTTTCAATTAACAAACCCACTTGTACTAGAGGGCTATCAATATTTACCTCTGTTTAAAACCTACTTCAGTGAAGAACTCACTCTGTTTTTACTTCAATTACCTGGCCTCCACAGGATGAAATTATTATACTAATTCTCCAGTCTTTTTAGTTATTGATAGGTTAAAAATGTTGGAGAGAGAGCGGGCGGTAGAGACCATGAGCGGATGGATGAGGCACCGATGCACAGATAGAATTCTCAGCGGGATACAGCTTTATTTCGCATGGGACACGTTTCCCTTGGGGAAGGGAAAGATGTCAGGGAATGGGTTGTGAGCTGGGACTTATATATGGGGGCTTTAGGGTGCAGAAGTGGGGAGAGTTTGGGGGGGAAATCAAGCAAGGGGAAGCAGGAAAAGCAGGGCTTGTAAACCTGGCTCCGTTCAATCTGACAGGC
>NW_008331307.1:938609-941058 GCF_000622305.1 Nannospalax galili | reverse complement strand
TCAAACACAAGCATCTGTTCAAAATGTTAAAAGCATGCTTTACATGTCAAAACAGTTTTCCCGCTTATGTATCTCTGTCCTTTATCTCTTTTTATCAATTTTTGGAAGTTCATGTCTCTCATGACAATTCCCACCTTGCCCCAAGTGCAAGCCATAATTATACTAGCTGATTTGTTATTCAAAAATTTAATGCATAATCAAAAAGGGTATATTAAGGTTTAATTGCTCAAAAACAAATTATACACTACATCTTACACTTATACTTTACCTTTTTAAATTGGTATGAAGAGTCAGTTTTTTGTTTTTTGTTTTTAAGAAAAATTGCCTTTCAAGGTAGGGTTGTTCTAAGTGTAAAGAATTGCATCTAAAATAGGTTTGTTTCTATTCTTTATTGTAGTTGTACAGATGTGTTAATTCACAAATCATTTTTGTAATTAGTGTTTCACATAATTTTGTTTTGAGCTCTGCACTAACCATTCTGCTCTGCATCTCATTTTTTTTTTTACTTTACAGCACAAATAATTTTGTTTTGAGCTCTGCACTAACCATTCTGCTCTGCATCTCATTTTTAAAGAAAGGCTATTGTCTGTAGAATGGACATAGATTTCTAGTTCTCTCTAGAGTGTGATGTTTTAAGAACTATAGATGTTTGTAAGAATCGTTTATTTTTCAGTTTGGGGGGTTTGGCTTGTCTGTTTAGGGTTATAACATGCAAAACCTGTGTTTCTCTATTTTAAAGAACAGCGTTAATGGCCGTTCTATCCTAAACAAAACATTGCCTCTTACTCAGTAGCAGATGAGTTAAGTACTTCAGTATGGGAAATGAGATGGCACAAAACAGTCTTGCCTGCTGGAGCCTAGGAAAAGAGTGAGTAGAGCCAGAACCTAGTCAGTCGGGTATTCCTGCACCTCTGAAGACAGTCGGTCTTCCTTGATGATCTGTGGCCATTTGCTGAAATGTTATTTAAAGTAAACTGTTTTGAAGGCTATGTACACCTTTAATCCCAGCACTCAGGAGGCAAAAGCAGGTGGATCTCCATGAGTTTAAGGTCAGTCTTGTCTCTCTTATTCCAAGCTATCCAGGGCTACACAGTAAGATTCTGAATTTAAATAAAAAGTTTAAAACCCACGAGATTTGTAAATTCCATAACTGCAAATCTTCAGATTCAATATCATTTTCTAGGTTTTTTTTTCCTTTGTTGGTTCCCAAAACTGAAACTATTATCTGTTTGCTCAATGTTGGGAAATACCCTTTTTTAAAGTTGATAAAGTGAAACCTCCACAAGAAACTCTTGGTTTGTTTGTTGAGGGAGGACAGGACCTCACTCTGTAGCCCAGACTGCCCTCAGACTCACAGCAGTTTTCCTGCCTTGCTGAGATTATAGGTGTGAGCCACCACATGCAGCTAAAACTTTGTTTAAACCTTGAAAATTCCATTTGCCTTGTAAGTTCATTTGACTTTCATTTACCGTAATTTTTAGAGTTCCTATTATAATTTCATTCTTGGAAAGGATTAAATTTTATCACCTCCTTGATCATTAACATTATTTTACTTTAACTGAAATTTATTTTTATAAATATAAAATATATTTATTAGGCTGGGTGTGGTGGCACCCAGCACTTGGGAAGCAGAGGCAGGTGGATCTTTGTGATTTCAAGGCCAGCCTGGCCTACATAGTGAATTCCAGGACAGCTGGGGCTACAGAGATCCTGTCCAAATAAAAACAACCCCCCAAAAAAGATTTAAAATTTTTATGTTTATGTTTTGTGTCTGTATGAGTGTATGCCAATGTGTGTTGGGGTACCTGTGGAGGTCTGAAAAAGGCATCAGATTCCCTGGAGCTGGAGTTAAAGGAGGTTGTGAACTTCCTAATGTATATACTGGGAATGGACTTGGGTCCTCTGCAAGAGCAGCCATGCACTTTTAATTGCTGAGCCATCTCTGTTTTTCTACTGCTTATGGAATTATGGATGGTTGTTAGCCACCACGTGGTATGGGCATTCTCTAATTGCAATGTGGCTTTGGAGAAGGGCTAGAACATCTAGACTTGGGAAAGGTGTGGGGGGCTATGGGAAAGCCATCCATGCTGGGTGAACACTTTCTGGTTCAGTCTTTGGGTGGAGCACCCACGCTCTTGTGACCTCTCACTCTTGTTCTGTAAGTCCAGTAAGCTCATTGGTTCCCTAGAGTGAACTCAGTTTGTTCTTGGGACCTTGGGAGAGGTAGATGGATGATGTTTACATTTCCCCCAGGGAAGTTTAGCAACATGCTTTGATTTGCATTGTCTAGTTTGATTTCGAATGTATCTTTTCTATGGACATATGCTCATAGAAATTTCCTGTTCACATCTTTTTTCCTATCTTTTGGGTTATAGTTTTCTTTGCTATTGATCATACTGTCTTACTGATTTTAAACATCGTCTGTTATCCCGCTAATGACTGGTGAAAT
>NW_008331307.1:935283-936670 GCF_000622305.1 Nannospalax galili | reverse complement strand
AAAGAAAATAAAACTAGAGACCCATATCCTTAATGAACATAGATGCAAAAATTCTCAACAAGATACTTACAAACCGCATACAGACACACATCAAAAAGATCATCCACCATGATCAGGTCAGCTTTATTCTTGAGGAGTGAGGATGGTTCAATATACGTAAGTCAATAAATGTCATAAATCACATAAATGGGCTCAACGACAAAAATCTATGGTTTTATACAAACTAAGCAAAGGGCTGGATCAGGTTATTAGTTAATTGGAGCCAAGACTCTGTATCTGTGCTTTCTCCTACAGCTTCCTTGGATACTGGTGTGACTGGGGGAACCATACCAGAAAACAACACTTAGCACTAAAAACTTTTTCCTGTATTTCAACCAGCTGTTATTTTCCATGTGCCTCCCCCAATGCTGCCCTGCCAGTGCTACCTTCTCAAAAGACCTAAGATAACATCATGCTGACCTATATTAATCCTCCTGCACACCACCATGATTGGTCCATTATCTCTGACCACCCTGATGGACATGCTTCTTCAGTTATAAAACAAAGAAAGGGGAACTGTAGGAATGATTTTTCTTTCCCTTTTTTTAGAAGAAGCATTTCATTAGAGTTTTAACATATTCAATAACAATTTACAGAGCAAGGCTACATCTCTTTCAAAAGTGGCTGTGAATTTTTAGGTTCACAGTTGACTTAATACATTTACACAATATTGAACTCAGTATAAACCCTGTAAGACATAGAATTGAATGAGTTTTTAACCTTTAAACAAGATTTCCATTTCATTTTAAAATATGCTGTTTCCTATGGAAAGACTCATTTTTAATGCTACTAGCACTTAGATGTTTGGACATGTGTCTCTCATTTATATGTATCTGATTATTATTAGTCACAGTTAGTTACACTCAGATCTTTGGCACCTGAGTATGGATATAAAGTCATCAGGTAGATCTCAGTGGTAATATTTATCATCTCTACTAACTACATGAAGTAAATTTTTATGGTTCCTTCTCAGATATGTCATTTTTTAATTTAATATCTTTGTGTGCATATCACACAGAACATCCCAAACAATCTTATTCATCTATATACCCACTTCTCAAATGGCACCCTCCCATAGCCTCCCCCCCACCACTGGAGACCCATATACTCTGTCATCCCTGTTACTGTCCATTGTGTTGTTAGTACCTCCAGCCATTCCCCAGTGCTTGTCCATCCCCTGAATCTAGTCAGCATATCTAGAGATCCTTGTTTTAGGATCTTCCTCATCTAGCAGCAATCAACTGTCAATATTCCTTTAGATAAGATTGGGGTCAGCTGTTCATTTTCCCAGTTCTATGTTGGGTTACAGTCTGGGAGTCTTTTGGGCCACCCTGGTCCATAACTCAAA
>NW_008331307.1:934063-934871 GCF_000622305.1 Nannospalax galili | reverse complement strand
GTGTGATACTCAGGCCTTCAAGTTTAGTTCTGCTTCTTTTTTTTTTTTTACTTTTGAGGCCATGTGAGCATCTGTTCCTCAGGGGGCACATGGCTTTTATAAAATGGACAAAATCTAATTCATCCCACTCCAACCATGTTCTCTTTTGTCTTCTGACCTGGGCATCTGATCTTCCTTCCTGGAAACCTCAGTTTGGTACTCCACTTAAAATCACAATGAATGAATGTGTCTGTGCTTGAGAATTAACATACCAAAGAACTGAAAGGTAGTGAATCTATCTCCATTGCACACAGTGAAGACTGGAAGGATAGTGACTGTGGGTGAATGAGGTATTCTAGAACTAGTGTCAAAGGTCAGGATGGTCCCATTGAGATTAGGGTGGAGCCAAACTTATACTTCCTTAATTGCATTTGGAGAAAACGTTTTAAATAAAAGTATGGGTATGCCTGACTTGAGGACACAGTTCCAGAGAATAGGGTTCTAAGGACAGCTCTATCAACACAGTTCCAAGAGACATCTCGGGGATTGGGTGCTCTCTATGTTCAGGCCCACTCTTAAAAAATAAATTTAAGAGCTAGTTTTTTGTGATGTCAGTGTAATAATGCCACAATAGATACCCCTTAGCCAAGCCACTTACTGCCACCAGAGGATAGATAGATAGATAGATAGATGATAGATGATGATAGATGATGATAGATGGATGGATGGATGGACGGACGGACGGACGGACAGACAGACAGACAGACAGACAGATAGATAGATAGATAGATAGATAGATAGATAGATAGGTGATAGGTAGGTAGATCAT
>NW_008331307.1:883609-932044 GCF_000622305.1 Nannospalax galili | reverse complement strand
ACTTATAGGAACTATGCATGCAGTCATGTTAAAATGATTTATGGTCTTAAGAATTAGAATATTTTTTAAAATTTCATTTATTTATTTATTTATTATTTATTTTTTATTTTATGTATAGTGGCTACATGTGTGTAAGTGTACCCATGTCAGGCAATGCCTGTGGAGGTCAGAAGAGGGCATGAGACCTCCTGGAACTGGAGTTATGGATGCTTGTTAGCCACATGTGAGTACTGGAAATAGAACCCAGGCCCTTTGTAAGAACATCCAGTGCTCTTAACCAACAAGTCATCTCTCCAGACCCTATTTTTTAACTTCTCTCTGTGTATGAGTGTTATGCCTGCATGGATGTAAGTGCACCTGTGTCATGTAGCTCCTGCAGAGGATAGAAGCTGAAGAGGGCATCAGATTCCCTGGAACTGGAGTTATGGATTGTTGTTAGACATCATGTGGGTGCTGGAATCAAACCCAAATCTTCTACAAAAGCATCCCATGCTTTTAACTGCTGAGCCACCTCTCCAGCCTCCAAAATTAGAATCTTTAACCATAGAAAAGTATGGTATTCCCATGGTCAAGAACAGCAAATTATAGAACTGGAAATTTCTTAGACGATGGCTGATTTTTCCTGGCCTTGTTTTCTGTGCTTTTGTGAATTATTGTTTTTTATTGTCTTTCTTAAATTACTTCATAATTCACTCTGTGATACAATCCAGTCTAAGTCAACACAGTTCAAATGAATCAGAATCAATTGGAAGTATGGCTCTATGCATCAGTGTTAAAAATAAACACATTTTAAAAACTCTTGACTCAGAGCTGGAGAGATGGATCAGCAATTAAGAGCCCTTTATTTCCCTTTCAAAGGACCCACCCAGGTTTGGTTCCCAGTACCCACATGAAGTGGCTCAGAACCAACTTTACCTCAAGTTTCAGAGGATCTGATGCCCACTTTTGGCCATAGGGGCAACTGTAGGCATATGGTACACATAAACTGATACAGGCATACACATGTACATGTAGATAAAATAAATAACACAAAAGCTTCTTGACTTTAACTGATTCTGATCACAATTGTGATCCACAATAGTAGGACTTCTACACAAAAACATTCACAGAAAATAATGTATAGCTACAAAAACTACTAGTTTCTAAGTAGAATATGGCTATGATTCTAAGTGAATAAAAGTCATCCTACAAGTCTATAACCATAAAACCTCAGCTGGTAAATACTGTTTTAGTATATGATAAAAGTGGACTGATGAAGTCTATGGATGTGTTCCTTGTGACACAGATCACTAATCTCATTTATTTCCCGCTCTCATTGGTATAACACATTTTAGTGCCCTGTAAATTTTATACAAGGAAGAATGTAGTCTTGTAAATATCCTTCTAAGAAAATAGACTACACCTGTCAGTTTGGGTGAATTCAGGATTTGAAGAGAATTGTTATACTTTATTTCTTGTGGGGCATTAACTAAAATGTGGTTATTGGCTTTGTCTTATAATGTTCTGGCATTCAAACATTTCAGTGAACTGCATGTTGAAACACTCTTTGGATGGCGCTGAGATGAGGGGTTCTCAGTGTTTATGGACATCAGCGTAGTAATTTTCCCATGTCCTTGAGAAGGCAGAGAGGAAAATATGTGCAGTATCTATGAATTTACCCATCCATTTTAGGAACTACAGTTTCTCAAAGAGTGGGTTTTATTTACATTCACAGTGAATGAAATATTTGCAGATAGATACATACTTTAAATAAATAAAGCAATATACACTTTAAAAATTTAAGGATTTAGTTAGGCAAAGAAGGAAAATGCACTAAAAGTTCACTATTAAGGCAGTTGGTTCTATAGTCTACTAAAATTAAATTATATATAATTCTTTCACTGATTTTTAGTGACTTGATGGTATTAGCTAATGTTATAGAAGGAACAGAGGAGTTTAATTTTTCACAAAAATGAGTCAGAAGAACCTAATAGCTTTATTATTATTTAAATCAATTAATGTTCTAAAATATAATTTACATAAAATACTATGCTTTTTATTCCTTTCCTGGTACGTTACACACACACACACACACACACAAGGAAAGAGAGAGAGAGAGAGAGAGAGAGAGAGAGAGAGAGAGAGAGAGAAGAGAGATCAAGACCCCCCCTACATAGCAGGAAGGGTATCAGAAGTAGTGTCCCTTTGAGCTGCTACAATGGAGGCTTTTTAAAGGAAAACGATAAAGTAAGTGAACTGAAGGGGGGACAGCATGGAGAAGGGGGTGAGCTACTCAGTCCAGCTGGCCCACTCAGAGGGTATCCAGGTGTCTCCTCTCAGTGTCAGTCACATACTTAATTACAACTTTCAAGCAAGGGTAAGCCAGAACAAGGATCCAGGTACCAGAACTCCAGCATTTTTGACCCCCAACTTAGAGTTAGCATTAACTACATGCTCCACAGAAGCTGTAGCTATCTATGCTGGCTCTGTGAGTGGAGCCATCCCTAGGCAGGTAGCCCTGGGCTATATGAGAAGCTAACTAAGCATGAGCAAGTGAACAAGTCAGCAAGCATCATTCCTCCCTGGTTTCCACTTCAAGTTCCTGCCCTGTCCTCCCTCTATGATAGATTGCAACCAGCAAGTGTAAGCCAAATAAGCCCTTTCCTCCCCCAGAAGCTGCTTTGGGTCAGAGTATTTATCATATCAACAGAAAGGAAGGTAGAACAGTGCTGTTGCCCTTTCTGACCAGGTTCTGTCTCCTGTTCTCATCAGAGCTCCCCATGCCAGAAAGACTAAACTTGATGACCTTTTACATCTGAAGTTTAATTTCCAAAATCCAGGGCAGAGAAGTTGAGTGGAGAGGATCATAGCAGCAATATGGAATCAAAATATACATATGAGTTTCCGGTGAATGACTTCTCCATGTTATTTTGTCGTAAATCATTTTTATTTCCTTTTAAATTGTACTAAGCTAATTGTAGTTATCTTTCTACATTTCTGCTTCTGATACAATCTTGCTTGTGAGGAAAGAGTAAAGTAAGTTCATTTTGTTGAAGCATTTCTATTCCCAGAGGCTTCACAGTAAGCTTCCTCATTTGAGAGCTAATAGTACTGGTGACGTATTTCTTTTTGATTGTTATGGCAGCACTGCTTCTCAGATAGGGGCTCTGCACTTTGAGTCCTTTGTTCTAAAATAGCATGTTTACTGTCAGATACAGCTTTGTACCTGCAGCTTTCAATTTGACAGCCTTAATCCTAAACACTGGGCATCACTATGGTACCCAGGTCTCCCCATCAGGATCCAAAGACATTTTCATCCAGATTGGGGAATTGTCAACACTTAGGAATTTCCTTCAGCTGAGGAAAGACACCTTGTGCAAGGTGACCTCTCCATACCAAGTACAGCCTGAATCTAGTGACTATTTGACACAGGGGCTTAAGGTTTGTCTGTTTACCCCAAGTGATGACAATTCCCAAGGTCTATCCCAGCCTCAGCTCACTGTCAGCCAACATTCAGCATTTTCTTCAGACCAAATCTGATTCAATTCCATTCCCCACAAGTGCTAATTCCAAAAGCATTGCCTACCAAATCCTGGATATACCGATTTCAGCCTTAGAGTCAGCTTCAGTGATGGTAATTTGACTCACAATTGATTATGCTTCTAATAATAAAGAAGGAAGATGGGATTATTTTCACTCACTGGTGATAGGTGGAGCTTGGGTACCGAGGCAACTGCTAAAATTTTGATTCATGGGGCTGGGGAGATGACTCATCAGTTTAGAGCACTGACAGTTCCTACAGAGGACCTGCACCCACATGGCGGCTAACAACCATTCTTATAACACCAGCTCCAAGGAGTTGACACCCTCTTCTGACCTCTGCAGGTACTGCATGACTCAGGTGCACTTACATGCATGCAGGCAATACACTCATACACATAAAATAACATAAAAATAAAAAGAATACCCTTTGATTCATGGACAGGTAAACTGATAAATGGACATGCAGTCACAGTATAAGGTATAAGGTGGCATTGCTTGAAAGACTTGGGAAAAGTAATATTTATAAAGATGACTATAGTTGTGGGTAGTTGATGCTCTGTTGAAGGAAAATGGAGGTCTGGAGGTTATTATCAATTTAAAATATAGCTCTGGAAATTTGAGAGCCCCCATGGTGGCAGATAACAGCTTTTCATTTCCTATATCCTGAAGACAGAGGAAACTGAGGACTAAGACCTAATGAGAAGGATAATAATGGATGATAGCTCAGAGTAAAGTGCTTGTCCTACAGGCAGAAGAACCTAAATTTGATGCTGCAAGACCTATATAAAAAACAAAGTCAGGCATGGTGGCATGCATTGGTAATCCCAATGATGGAGAGGCAGAGACAAGTGATCTTTCAAGTTTTCTGGTCAGGTAACCAAGCCTACATGGAGAAATTCAGAACAATATGAGACCCTATCTCAAAAAACAAGGTGAATGGTACCCAAGGAATGAAAGCTGAGCTTGTCCTATAGTCACCACACACAAGAGCCCATGCATTTGTGCACAATGAGAGAGAGACAGATAAAGAGAAAGAGAGAGAAAGAGAGAGAGAGAGAGAGAATAGCACAGCTGCAGGGGAGATTAGATGCTCAGCCTAGACAAACCTGATCTGCTAAATTCAGAGCTACTGATTGGGAAAATGGGATACTAGATAAATAATAAGGCCATTTGGGTTCAAGGTCTTGAAAATATTGAAGCACTATATTCATGTGAACTCTTTGACCCACAGAAGTAGGACATTTTTATTACTGGATTGTGCTTCTACTAGTCTTAAAGGAAATATTTCTCCTGTGATGTCATGCAACCTCCTCAGTATCTGAGATGCCATTCCCTCTTAGGCAGTAAGTCAGTAACTACAGTTATGTTACATGGCAGTTTGACTGTAGAAGTGGCTGGCACTTGAAAAAAGAGCATATCCAAGGAACTCTAGAATCAGTCCTGTAGAAAACTTGGAAAAATCAGATGGAACTGAATTCAAAGAGAATCTACAGTATTATACAATGTTATAGTGCTCTTGGAAAGCATTCTAGTGAAACAGTTTGGAAAGAAAGTAAGAGATTGTGCTAATACGTTACTAAGATGTATCTTGGAAACCTGGAGGAAAATGGTGTTACGTTAAAAGTTGAACATAGAAGCTCTATGATCACTATGGCAGACAGTAGTTAGAAAAAAGGAAATGGGCAAGACCAGTTGCCAGAGCACAGTAGCTCCCTCATAGAAGACTGGGCCACTTACCAGACATCTATAGTTTTCAGAAGGTCTAGAAAAGCACTTCACAGTCAGAAAGAAAAGGCTGGTGAGAGCCACTAGCAAAGGGTACAGTCTAACTGTAGTCAAGGGTTGTGGGACAGACTTGTCTCATTGGTGAGCATGGTAACGGCAAATTTTCAAAAACTATTTAAGTGCTGCCTCTTAATAATTTAAAGCAAGGAATAACTTTTACAATATGGGCATAATCTGAACTAATGACTTAACTTTGCAACCAAAAGTTACTACATATAATATAAACAAGCTCACTGAGCCATGTGCTAGGCACATGATCTGGGCACCTGACCTTAAATCTCTCAGGATCCCATTTTTCCCTTCACCAAAGACATTGAATAAATGTGAGTGTTCTTGATTAGCATATCAAAGTGTTGGAAACTTCGTGTTATTCTCATTGTAAATAATGAAAAGAATTGAGAAGTGTAGCTAAAATTGTGTACCTGAGAGATATTGCAGGTCTAGGGACCAAAGGGCAAGTTTCTCTGGTAAGTGAAGGATTGATCCTAGCTTCTACTTCTCCACTTCATGCTGAAGACAGTGTTTGAATGAGAGAATGAATGAAGCCTGGTTCAGGAGCACAGTTCCAAGAGATATCTGGAGGAACACGTCTCAAAATCCATATCCACTCTTGGCCTTTAAACTGTTTCTTTAGTCAGGCATAAGTGTAATGTGGCTTACTAATGCTGCAATTAGCCTCAGAAAGAGCACAGCTGGAATAGCATCCAGGAGGACAGGACATGCAAAGTTTCACAGTGACACCGTTTTCCTGAGGTCAAGAACATGTGTACCCAGTGAAGGTGCTGCTCAGTGTCTCCAACAAGAACTTGGGGAACAATGACCCATCACAGACTCTGATGTGCCTCTCTTTTATAATGACTCATGTGATTCCCATTGTCACTTACCCACAGGTCCTTTTCTATATTCAATATAGTTCAATAATCTGAGAAATCTCAAGTATCATTGGTTGGACCTCCAACTTCTCTGTGAAGATTTATTTGCAGACTATGTTAAATGTAGTATCATTTCTTGTCTGAGTTTCTGCTAATCTATTATTTATACCCATTATTGCAGTTCACATAACCCAAAAGAAGTACTTGTATGACTGCTCTGGAAGCTTAGAATGAGTCACATTTCTTGAATTGCCTTCTGGCATTTCTCAGATAAGAGGCATCTGCGCTTCAGGATGTATGTCTTTGATGTCATAGAATATCACTTTTTGTGCAACTAAATTCAGCTATCTGACTATGTGGAATGACTGTTCATGGTAATAATAAGTTACTTAAATATTGCTGAAATAAAAATGACTAAAGATAAAATTATGATTGTATCAAATACAAGAGGAAATAATAATGCATATCCAGTTTTTTTATGCTCTGTGGTGATCATAGTTGACGATATTCAGCCTGTGTAGAAATTGTTAAAGGAAACACGAGGTTAGAAAGATATTACTAATCTATAAGGTCACCAAATAGAGACAGGGATCTAGGAAGTCAGAACAAAGATTTCTTTCTTTGTTTTATTTACTCGTTATATGCTGGCATAACAAGAGGCCATCTTGAACTTTCTCCCAGTCACCATGATAATTCCAGCAGAACAATGCAACTGTAGTCTGGTCTATGGCAATGGTAACACAGATACTGACACTCTTTGCCAGTTGAGACCATCACCTGGGATTCCAGGTATTACTTTATCTTTCATGAAAATGATGCTGGGAGATGTTAGTCTATATATGAGGTGGATGGTTAATTAAAATTAGGAGGCCATGTAGTCACCATTCATGATGCAGCTGTTTGGGGATAACTTATGCTCCTGTGAGTCACCCTTTGCCCATGCTCTGTAAGCAAGCACAATTAATTAATTTGTCTCACTAAGTTGAATTTTGGTGAAATGGTACTTTGATGTGTGGTTGATGCCCATGTAGGGTGAGTAAGATTTTGTTTTGGTCTCCCCAGGAAAAGTTAATGTACTCTTAGGGCATACTAATTGTACAAAAATAGTGAGCTTCATTATGAGAGTCTCATAGCACTAGTTATAGAACTAGCTATATCTCCCCATACTAACAACACAGAGGAACTGTTGTACAGATTAAATATCATAAAATATTGGTCATTTCTTATGGGACTGAGAATAAGCAAAGTCTTTAAAAGGCACCCAAGGTTTGGCCACCTACCTGGCTATTTCTCTCACCTTCAGCTCTTCATTTCTTCCCTTAGACTAATTCCTCCATTTCTTCAACTGATGCTATCTATCCTTATTTTCCCTTCCTAGAAGCTCAGACTTTCTTAAAAACACCACATTTTTTGTGGATGCTCTCTGCCTTAGTCTCTGAATAGAGTCCTTGGGGATAAAACAAAACAAAGCAAGAGGAAGACTGCATTCAAAAGAAATGGGGAGAAAATGCATACAAATTAAAGTCTCCATAAACTTTGCATCTGCACATTGCAAACATTTCTTCTCAGTAATCCTCTTGGGTCACTATTATTATGAAACACAAACTGCTGAGTCCCTGAACACTTAGTGAGTGTAACTATAAATGAACCCATTTGTAAAAAAGCTAGCTTGGTGACCTGGGGTCACTTCTATGAGCCTCAGATTCCTTGCTTATAAAATAAGGATGTTTGGTAAGATGATTCTTTAGGTCTCTACAGCTCCAAAGTTATCTCTATGTTATTGAAACTGTATGGAAAAATAAATAAATAAAACAGTGGGATAGCAACTTAGACAGATTTTAACTCATCCCAGCTAGAGATTCTTCTTAGCAGATTTTATGCCACGATGGGAACAGATGCTGTTTGACTTTATAATTTGGGCTTAATTGATTTACAGGCTCATCATGGCCTGCAGTGCAAGGTTCCTCTACATAAGAGGGAATTGCTACTCCAAAAGATGTTTAAACTCTCTGAGATAAAATTATGTCCATGCTTCTCGCTGAAATTGCTATTGCCTTTACAACTTTCCGAAGACCTGCTTTTGGCCTGCTTTCCTCTGTTCACTGCCTCCTATTTCTTTTCTTGACCTTTCCCACTTCTTTTATAAAGCTGATTTGTATCTCTCCTACTCCTTTCCTGAGCCTGTGGTGCATTTCTGTTTGTTGCAGTTGGATTTTCTGGGTGTGGGTTCAGCGTCAGGGCTCACTTTATCTCCCTACTTACACCAGGCCTCTAATTCTGTGATCATCATCCACAGCTCAAGTCACTGTGTCCATCTTGTCATAAATTTTACCTTTTTTCTCCTTCCTACCTATCAGGAACAAATGCTATGAACACCAGCTGTGGAGGTAGATTGCTTAGGTTCAAATCCCAGCTCCCCTGCTTCCCAAAGATGTGTTCTCAGGACTCAGCCCTGACTCTGTGAAATGGAGCCAACAGCCCTTCTCTTGGGATTTTTATGACAAAATGATGCTTGTGAAGTTCTTGGCACAGATAAATGACCCATCAAGAAAGAACCATTACCCTACTGAATTCCCAAGCTTCTCAGTATTTTTCTCAAATCTCCACCCTTAAGTCAACTTGTTAGTTATTGTGCATGAACTTCCTTGCCTTCACAGAGAAGTTTTTCACTGGTTTAGTTTTCTACTGTCTTAATCCCCTACTTATAGCAAGGCCTGGCTTCATCTTTCCTTCAAATAGCTGTGCACTTCTGATTTTCTAGTGAATGAACTCTTCTGTAGCCTACTATTCAGGAACACACATCATGTGGTCTATATCCCCACTCCAGATCCCTCTGGTACTGCACTGGTAACCTGTGACTTCCAAACGAATTGCCTTAAATGTTTGCTTTCTTCTAATTGCATTGTGTAACTGTCCAGACTCTAAAGTCATTCTCTCTTGTTTTTCTCGCCCTGTCTTTGCATAGACATACACTGCTCACTTGTGATGAGCCTGAATACTAATGAAGGGTCTTCATCTATTACTGTTTGAGAAATTTTCCTCCATTCCTCTCATTTCTAATGATTAACCTGTTGCCTTTGTTTCTTTTCCTTCTTTTCATTAAAATGTCTTATAAACCTAATTCATATTCCATGTTTAATAGCAAATGTAGCAAAGAAGTCATTTGTTTGCAGAAACTTACTTTACATACTTTTTCATTGGAAATATAAGTGAACAGTATTTTTAAGATAAAAGAAAGAACTAAAGAAGGAAATAAATATATGCATGAATTACCAGACAAACATATTTACTGTGTGATTTGTAAATGGAGAAAATTCTTTAAAGAAGTGTTTACAAAGAAGAAATTTTAAAACGCAAATATGGAGCAATTCATTTTGTACAATCACTACCGATGGAGTAAAAGACAAGAGAAAAAGTCAGCCAGAGTGTTTAAGAGGAACTGAGCTTCCCCTCTACCAGTTATCTGTTTGTTTTCATCACTTGCATTATCTGTACAATTTTACCATGTTTGACTTCCTTTGAAGTTAACCAATGGTCATCCAAATTAAACATTAATGGTAAGTTCCTACTTCATACTACTGCAGTTACAAGTTTTTAAAAATGTATATTGTCTTATTTTTAATATATTAAAAAAATTCATGTTTGAGTAAGTCACAGACATGTCTGTGTGTGACCAGTTGTGGTGATATGTAATAGTCTACATCTGGTGCAAAAGAAACTTCCTTGATGAGTGGTGACTGGGATAGTGTCTGTAATTATAAGGATACATATTTTGCACATAGTAATAAATTACATTAGTCTATGGATATGACAGTTTTGGGGTTTTCGCTAAGATCTGTGACCTCTCCAACCATGTGTATTTAGTTATGTTTACAGTATCGCACTTGAGTTTCCTCCCTTTGAATGGGCTTTATTTCAATTAGTTAGCTGCTGATTGCCCCCAAGATGAAAATGCACCAACATCGTATCCTGTGCAGGTCATCGATGTTATTTGGTTGAAGCTGGTGTTGGACCATTGATTGCTGTTTTTCTCCCTTAGCACCTTGCGTAGTGCTTTCCAAAGCTATGAAAGCTAGCCTTCCAGGTCAGTTACAGCTCTGTTGCTCTAAAGCCTGTGTCTGACGTATGTTCTGTCTTCATCAATAGGGTCTTACTTTCAAGTTCTGGAAGGCAATCAAGGGCTATGACAATAGTCTGTGCAATTTTGGGGAGTCTCTTGGACCACCCTGGTCAACAACTCAGAGGAAGGTTTCTCTTGTCTGGCATTGTTATATAGCCTTTAGCTATCACATGGACTCATTTAGAGATATTATATGTGTAATTTGTCATTAAGTTGTTGGACTAATATGATTTTCTGTGTTTTTATACTAGCTAGGCATGATTTATCTCTCCTCACTTTTTCCCCTGTATATCACTTGCACCATGACTTCCACATTTAGTGCCCCATTTTTCCCCATATCTCCCTGGATAATACCAGACTCCAATGGTCCCACCTCTCTTGAGGTCTATCTTCCCCTTGTATAACCCTCCCTCTCTCCTTCCATTTAAATACCCCCATTTTACCTATTTTTCCCTTAGTAACACCTGTCTTCTACTGTTCTTCTCTCTCAGTTCCCTTCTTTCCCTTTACTTCCTTGGCTCTTTTTCATTATCCTGGTTCCTTCAGTTAGGATTGTCCAAGTCTAAATGGTATATCATCAATGTAACCTCTAAACCTAAGGCTCATGGAATGTAGATCAAGGGGTAAAGAAGGCAATAATGAATATCTCACTTCTCATTAATGAAGTTCCCTCATGCAACAGAGGGCCAGGAACACAAAAGGTCACAAATGGCCAAATTACAGTGATTAAGAGCCTGCAGAATGCTGGTCCTTGGTCAGGACTACTATATTAATCTCCACCCAGCAAGGGCTCAGAGACCATTGCAGAAGAGGGAGTAGAAAGATTATAAGAGCCAGGAGGAGGTTCATGACCAGATGGAAATAGAGTTGTCTAAACTCCTGGGACCCTGCTCATATGACCATTAAGCAATGCTGTTAGCATCCACAAGACCCATGAAAACTCAAGAAGACAAAAGCCAGTATAGAACTGGGGAAATGGACAGCTGATCCCAATCTTTGCTGAAGAAATACTGACAAATGATTACAGCTGGGTGAGGAAGTGCTGCTCTTCATAAATCAAGAGACTCTAGGCTGACTAGATCTCAGTATATGAACTTGTACTGAGGGACATCTGGGGACACTAGCTTGACACAATAGGCCTTAAGACAAATGACAGAATGTATGAATTCCTGTTGGGAGCCTGGGAGCCTGAGGTTCAACTGAGTCTCAGCTACCTCTCAGAATTGCTGACAGGCTTAAGCTGGCAGCTTTCCACTCTGCCCGCGGCCTTGGCCTGGAAACTCTGGCAGGCAGCCGGGGCTTACAACCTTGGCCCAAAACCTTGGCTTGAAGCCGGGGCCAGATAGCCTTGCTAGATAGCCTTGGCCCATGGCCTTGCTCTCCTTTCCAGCATATGGTTCTATTCTTCTATAATCAGAGATTCCTCCCTTAATGTGCGTCAGACCCCTTGTGCTCTGACTGATGTAATGGTTTGCAGTCTGTGTGCCTTTGTTCTCATTCTCTATAAAAACTCATGCTTGAGCTTCAATAAGCGAGACTTGAACAGAATCCTGTCTTGTCTCCATTTCTCTTGTCCTTGCCTCATCTTCATCCCCACCCCCCAATCCAGGTACTTCGTGGAAGTTCTGTGGTCGGAACCGAGACACATTGCGGGGTGGCCTCCCGCAGCGTGGCGCCCAATGTGGGGCTTGGATACTGGGGGACAACGTGAGGGTCCGACGACAAAGAGAAGAAGGGGTGCGTACCCAATCAAACAATAGTTTGGAGACGTCGTGGTAGCCTGCTGTGACTGAGCTGACAGGTAAGTTGGTCATTCAATCATGGGGCAAGAATTGAGTCAGCATCAGAAATATGTGATACAGTTAAGAGAAGCTTTACAGGCAAGAGGAGTAAAGGTTACAACTGAGGATTTATTTCATTTCTTTGATTTTGTGAAAGACATCTGCCCATGGTTTCCCCAAGAGGGGGTTATAGATGTAAGAAGATGGAGATGAGTGGGAGATGCATTACAAGATTTCTATAAGGTGTTCGGACCAGGAAAGGTCCTGGTTACTGCTTTTTCTTATTGGAATTTGATTAAAGAATTAATAGATAGTAGAGATGTACATGAGCCTGTAGTGACAGCAATTGCTTGAGCTGAGGAAATTTTTAAAACTAGTTCTAAGTCAGAGTTAAGAGGAACTCCCAAGGAGGAGCCTCCCGTGCCTCCTGACTTAATTTCTCTTGATAGTGAAGATGAGAGCTCTGCTAAAAGCTGGAGGAAGGAGTCCTCAGGGTCGGTTAAAGGAAAGGGAGATCGAGAGAATGATGCCCAGGAGCTTAAGCAGGAGCATGTTCATATCTATCCTCTTTTACCAGAGGCTCTTCTGTCAGAAGCCGCTCGTCCAGTCTTGGACACAGATGGCACAGAGGCTGTGAGAGAGGGGGTGGTTAGTAAAGTTGAGGATAGATCTCAAAATAGCCATGAGAAACAGGTTTTGTGGCCTCCTCCTCCTTCCTATAGTATACCGCCTGTTCCAACTGTCATGGCGGCAATAGGCCCTAGACCAGGATTGAGAGGACAGATGGAGCAGTTGCAGAAGGACATTAAGTTGGAGGAGGTGCATCAGTCATTGATATTCAAATGCATTAAACAAGAAGAGATGCGTCAGGCGCTGATGCTTAAGTTACAAAAGCTTAGCTTAGATAATAGTAATGAGGCTGTTATGGGTAAAGGAAGAGTGGATGGAAACAGAGCTCGCCCGGTCCTTAGGGGGCCTGGCCTTCATTTATATAAGGAAACTTTTGATGGCCCTGAGAGGTTTCCCTCCCATATGGAAGTTTTTCCTGTAACAGAAACAGTGGATGATCAGAACCAGACATGGCGACATCATGAAGGATTTCAGTTTCCATTGATCAAAGAGTTGAAGCTTGCTGTGTCTCAGTATGGAGCTACAGCTTCATTTACTGTGGCTATTATAGAAGGTGAATCTGAAAATTGGTTAACTCCTAATGATTGGAATCAATTGGTAAAGACAGTCCTTAGTGGGGGTGATTATTTGTTATGGAAATCAGAATATTATGACAATTGTAAGGAGACAGCTAGAAGGAATCAACAATCTGGAAACGCATGGGGTTTTGATATGTTGATAGGTGGAGGTGAGTATGAGTCCAATGAACAGCAGATGCATTATGATACAGGCCTTTATGCGCAAATTCGAGCTGCTGCTTTAAAGGCATGGAGGAAGCTTCTGGTTAAAGGGGACCTGGAAACTTCTCTCTCTTCTGTTAAGAAGGGGTCTGATGAGCCATTTGCAGATTTTGTTCATCGGTTGATGACTACAGCAGGAAGGATATTTGGAAGTTCTGATGCAGGGCTAGAGTATGTGAAACAGTTGGCATATGAAAATGCTAATCCTGCCTGCCAGGCAGCCATCAGACCTTATAGGAAAAAGATGGATCTGACTGGCTATATTTGCCTGTGTTCAGACTTAGGGCCGTCTTATCAGCAGGGGCTTGCTATGGCAGCGGCTTTCAATGGACAAACGGTAAAGGAGTTTTTAGCCAAAAAGCATAAAGTTAAGGGCAAAGGATGTTTTAAGTGTGGTAAAAGTGGGCATTTTTTCCCAGGATTGCAAGGCAGATACTGTTTAGCAGAAGACTGATGATGGGAAAAGTCCTAAACTATGTCCCAGGTGTAGGAGGGGAAGACATTGGCTCCGAGATTATAGGTCTAAGACTGATATTGAAGGGAGATCTCTACTTCCTCTTCAGGGAAACTGGTGGAGGGGCCAGCCCCAGGCCCTGAAACAAGCATTTGGGGCAGTCAATCTCATTCCCGCCAACAGCAACAATCCGTTTCTAGCCTCTGCAGAGCAACCCCAGGAAGCGCAGTACTGGACCTCAGTTCCTCCTCCCACACAGTATTAACTCCAGAGATGGGAGTTCAGATCATAGGGACTGGAATTTATGGACCACTACCCAAAGACACTTGTGAGCTTATATTAGGGCGAGGTAGTGCTGCCCTGAAAGGCCTATCTGTTGTGCCTGGGATAATTGATGCAGATTATACTGGGGAAATTAGAATCATAGTCCAAGCTGTTGACACTATAGTTATTATTCCCCAGGGAGAACGTTTTGCTCAAATAATTTTTGGTACAGTTGGTTAAATCTGGTCACTCTGTTCAAAACAAAAGTAGAGGTAATAAAACTTTTGGTTCTTCTGATGCTTATTGGGTTCAGGCCATTACACATAGAAAGCCTACATTAACTTTATGGCTTGATGGGAAGAGATTTGATGGTCTCATTGATACTGGAGCTGATGTTACTATTATTTCTGCTGAGGCCTGGCCTGCAGCCTGGCCCACGGTTGAAACTCTGACCAATTTAAAAGGCATAGGGCAGAGTCAAAATCCGAGACAGAGCTCAAAATGTCTTACTTGGAAAGATTCCATGAATAATTCTGGTTTGATTAAACCTTTTGTGGTTCCTTATTTACCAGTAAACCTGTGGGGAAGGGATTTGCTTTCACAAATGGGAGTTGTGATGTGTAGTCCCAATGATGTTGTTACTGTGCAGATGCTTGCTCAAGGATATGCCCCTGGCAAGGGGTTAGGGAAAAAAGAGAATGGACAATTATTTCCAATACCAATCCAAGGACAGAATGATAAGCGAGGTTTGGGAAATTTATGATGGTGGCCATTGACAGTCCTGCACCCTAAAACTGTGGATCGAATAACTTGGCAATCAGACGATCCTGTTTGGGCAGACCAATGGCCGCTCACAGCAGAGAAGTTGGCAGCAGCCACTCGCTTGGTGCAGGAACAATTTGAGGCAGGGCGCATTGAGGAGACTTGTTCTCCATGGAACACGCCCATATTTGTTATTAAAAAGAAGTCAGGAAAATGGAGGTTACTGCAAGATTTAAGAGCAATTAATTCTACTATGGTCCTTATGGGGGTGTTACAGCCAGGTTTGCCCTCACCAGCCGCTATACCGAAAGGATATTTTAAGATAATACTAGATCTTAAGGATTGTTTTTTCACTATTCCCTTATATCCTGATGATCGTAAATGCTTTGCTTTTAGACTTCCTTCTGTTAATTTTAGTGAGCCTATGAAAAGATATCAGTGGAAGGTTTTGCCTCAAGGGATGGCCAATAGTCCTACTCTTTGTCAGAAGTTTGTGGCTACAGCTCTTCAAAATACTAGAAATCTTTGGCCTTCCATGTATATAATTCATTATATGGATGATATCCTGATAGCAGGTGCATCAGGAGAAGAGGTGTTACAATGTTATGCTCAGTTAAAATCTGATTTATTGGATGCGGGTTTGCAAATTGCTCCTGAGAAGGTGAAAATGCAAGATCCTTATTCTTATTTAGGTTTTCGGATCGATGGACAAAAAATAACTAATCAAAAGGCTATTCTTAGACTTGATAAATTGCAAACCTTAAATGATTTTCCAAAAGTTATTGGGTGATATTAATTGGCTACGTCCTTATTTGAAATTGAGTACTGGCGACTTGAAGCCCATCTTTGACATCCTTAAAGGGGATGTAAAGCCAACTTCATCTAGAGAACTTACTGAGGAGGCCATAGTTGCTATACGTAGAGATGAGAAAGCAATTGCTAACCAATTTGTTACTAATGTTGATTATTGTAAACCTTTATGGCTCGTGATCTTTAATACTCAGCTGTCACCCACGGGTCTTCTTTGGCAAGAGCCTGCTTATCCTCTTATATGGATACATTTACCTGCTTCCCCTAAAAAGGTGTTACTTCTACTGAGGAGGCCATAGTTGCTATACGTAGAGATGAGAAAGCAATTGCTAACCAATTTGTTACTAATGTTGATTATTGTAAACCTTTATGGCTCGTGATCTTTAATACTCAGCTGTCACCCACGGGTCTTCTTTGGCAAGAGCCTGCTTATCCTCTTATATGGATACATTTACCTGCTTCCCCTAAAAAGGTGTTACTTCCATACTATGATGCAGTAGCTGATTTAATAATTAATGGTTGGGACCACAGTCGTACAGCCTTATACTAAGGATCATGTTAACTGGTTACTTCAAAATTCAGAAACTTGGCTAATAGCTTATGCTGCATTTTCAGAGGTTATAGATAATCATTATCCACCTGACAAGCTCATTCAATTTTGTAATTTGCATTTAGTGTTCGGGACCACAGTCATAAATATTTTGGTGTGGATCCTCTTCATATTGTACAGCCTTATACTAAAGATCGTGTTAATTGGTTATTTCAGAACTCAGACACTTGGCTAATAGCTTGTGCTGCCTTTTCTGGGGTTATAGATAATCATTATCCACCTGACAAGCTCATTCAATTTTGTAATTTACATACCTTTATTTTTCCACGCATTACCAGCCATCAACCTTTATCTACTGCTTTGTTAGTTTTTATGGATGGTTCCTCTAATGGGATGGCAGCCTATGCTTGGGATGATCAAGTTGTGCGATTTCAAACTAATAAAGCTTCGGCACAACTTGTACAGTTGTCTGCTATTATATCAGTTTTTTCTGCATTCCCAGATACGCCTCTTAATGTATATACTGACAGTGCGTACATAGCTCGTTCTGTGCCTCTTTTAGAAACTGTTCCTATAATTGGGCATATTTCTGAAGCCGCAGAGATGTTTCATCAGTGCCAGCACCTTATTCATCAGAGGACAGCTCCATTCTTTTTAGGACATATTCGAGCACATTCTAATCTTCCAGGGCCATTAACGGTGGGCAATCAGATTGCTGATACAGCCACCAGGCTTGTTGCTTTTGCTACTACTTCCAATATTGCACAAGCTCAACAAGCTCATGAATTGCATCATCTCAATGCAGCCTCTTTGCAATTAATGTATAATCTTACCAGGGAACAGGCTAGACAAATTGTTAAAGGATGTCAGACTTGTGCTTCTTTCCTTCCTGTTCCCCACTTAGGAGTCAATCCTAGGGGACTTGTTCCTAATATGCTTTGGCAAATGGATGTCTCTCATTATAATGACTTTGGTAAACTTAAATATGTTCATGTTTGCATTGATACTTTTAGTGGTTTCCTCTGTGCTTCCTTGCAATCGGGAGAAGCAACTAAACACGTTATTGCTCATTTACTTCATTGTTTTTCTGTATTGGGTATCCCTAAAAGTATTAAAATGGACAATGGTCCCGGATATGTTTCTCATGCTTTTCGAAAATTCTGCGATACTTTGCAGATACAGCATACTACTGGTATTCCTTATAATCCACAGGGATAAGGCATAGTTGAAAGAGCTCATTTGCTTATTAAGACTACCTTACATAAAATAAAAAAGGGGGAGTGGTATCCCAGTAGGGGATCCCCCAGAAATTTATTGAATCATGTACCTTTTATTTTGAATTTTTTGAAATTAGATTCTCATGGTAAATCAGCTGCAGATCACTTTTGGCATTCGGAAACAAAACAGCATTATGCCATGGTCAAATGGAAAGATCCTTTGGATAATTCATGGCAAGGCCCAGGTCCAGTGTTAATATGGGGCAGAGGATCTGTCTGCGTTTATTCACAGCAACATGACGCAGCTCGCTGGTTGCCTGAACGCTTAGTAAGGCAAATAGATACTAAGCAATGTTCCAGGGAAGATGAGGCTCCCTGAGAAGTGTTTTTTTCTTCTTTTTGTTTTCTTTCAGACTGCAATGGCTTCTGTCTGCTGCATCCTGTTTCTCCTGATTGGCTCTGTTTGGTCGCAGAAGGTGATGCAGTGGGAGTTCCAGGTTAAGGAAGGAAAAACATATTCTGATGATGACATGCAGATCATCGGCACTGCCCGTTGTCCAGTGAAGGGTTGTCAAGCAACCATCGTCATTCCAATCACTTCATCTATTTTATCCTCTAAGTCAAGACCTTTTCTATGTTTCACCTATGATAATAAAGGCAGCTGTCTTGCAGATAGTAATACATATGGCGGATGTAGGTATTGGGATTGCTGCCTTCATGATGCTTTTAGCAAAAATGGCATATTGAGTTATGATAATGGTCAATTCATAATTCGTATAAATGATCCTTGGAATGCCAGGTGGCAGGACGGAGTCCGAGGAAAGATGTTTAATAGAGATCATAGAAATAGAGGTTTGAGTTATAGGCTCCCATCGGGGTTTGCCTTACTCCCGGCAGTGCTGATTGGTCCCTGCTGCTATTGATAAACAGGTAAAACAGGTTATTATCATGAGTGAAACTAAGCTTCAGTCTGCCATACAATCAAACTCAAATTCTACCCTTAATCTTGCTCTTTGGCCTAATTATCTAAACTATGCTTTGCAGTTGATGAATCTTTCTCACATTAATGCTTCATCATGTATGTTGTGTGCCTCCCTGGTTCGGCCTTTGCTGGCTGCTGTTCCTGTTAATGATTCTTCTGCACTTAGTACTGCTGTTGCTGTTACTGTACCTTCTCCTCCTATGTCATCAATTCCGTTACTTCGTAATCCTGCTCACAATATTTCTTTCTGTTATATCACCACTGTTTATATCTCTCCTTTTACATGTCGCAACAATCGTTATGTTAGTTCACCTCTATATGCTCCTCCTCTTACGTCTTTCTGGTGCAATGAATCTCTGTATCAACAGATCACTGTTTCCTCTCCAGGACCCTTTGTACTAATTACCATTGTACCCCATCTAAATATGTATTCACCAGAGGAGTTTGCCTGGCTACTTCACCCCCGCATTAAGAGAGGGGGTGGACTTACTGTTTCTGCTAGTCTTTCTGCAGGTGCTTTGGGGCATACTCTTTATACTGCAAAGGAATTTAATTCCCAATTACAGCAAGTTATAGATTCTACAGCCAGTAGCCTTGCATCCTTGCAACGCCAATTAACTTCTTTGGCTCAAGTTGCCCTTCAAAATCGTAGAGCCCTTGATCTTATTACTGCGGAGAAGAGGGGTACACAATGGCAAATTATGATGGCAAATTGAAGATTGTGATGGCACAGTGGAACATTGTAATGTCATATTGTAGCATTGGGGGTGTACTTGTCTTTTCTTACAGGAGGAATGCTGTTTCTACATCAATGAATTGGGATTGGTGGAGCAAAATATACAGACCCTGAAGACCATAAGCTACAAGCTGCATAATTTTTATCAAAACTCTTCTAAATGGCTGGATTCCCCTTTCTTGGATTCCTTCCATGACATCCCTTATTATCATCCTGCTTCTTCTCACACTTGGGCCGTTTTTAGTGAAAAGGCTGTTAGTCTTTATTAAACAGCAGATAGAGGAACTCCATGTGGCTAAACCAATACAGGTCCATTACCATCGCCTTGATCTTATGGAGCAAGAGCAGATTGGGACATGTTGCTATGATGGTGCTACTAGCCATCTCCCTTGAGATATGAACTGGACAGTCAAAGACGGGTACGTGAGAATCTCCCCTTGTAGTGACCTAAGACAGGAGGGTAGCCTATTGCTGCTGCCTTATCCAATGACGGGTAAGCACTTGGGGAAGGATACTCCAACCTAAGACACGTGCAGTTCCCTAAGGGTATAGCAACCTTTGATCCCTAAACTCTATAAAATAAAAAAGGGGGACCTGTTGGGAGCCTGAGGTTCAACTGAGTCTCAGTTACCTCTCAGAATTGCTGACAGGCTTAAGCTGGCAGCTTTCCACTCTGCCCATGGCCTTGGCCTGGAAACTCTGGCAGACAGCCGGGGCCCACGGCCTTGGCTCACAGCCGGGGCTTACAACCTTGGCCCAAAACCTTGGCTTGAAGCCAGGGCCAGATAGCCTTGCTAGATAGCCTTGGCCCATGGCCTTGCTCTCCTTTCCAGCATGTGGTTCTATTCTTCTATAATCAGAGATTCCTCCTTTAATGTGCGTCAGAGCCCTTGTGCTCTGACTGATGTAATGGTTTGCAGTCTGTGTGCCTGTTCTCATTCTCTATAAAAACTCATGCTTGAGCTTCAATAAACAAGACTTGATCAGACTCCTGTCTTGTCTCCATTTCTCTTGTCACTTGCCTCAAATTCCAGTGCAGGGAGGGACCATGGGAGGGTTCCAGTGGGGGAGGGGGCATAAAGAAGATTTAGATTGATTGAGATGTTCTGCATGAAATTCACAAATATTCAATAAAAAATTCATGTTTAAGAGTTTTTTGTCTGCATGTATTTAAGTGTACTACAAGCATGTGATGCCCACGGAGGTCAGCAAAGGACATTGGCTCCTGTGAAATTGGTGTTACAGACTGTTGTTAGCTGCCATGTGGGTACTGGGAATAGATTCTAGGTCCTCTGCAAGATCAGCCAGTACTCTTAATAGCTGTGCCATCTCCTTGTCCCTATTGTAGTTTTAATCATTGCAATAAGTGGGGTTTTGTGATGCTGGTGTTGTTTATGTGGTTTGATTTGTCTTTATTCTGACAAGGTGATTTAATCCCAAAATGATTAAATTGTTTAGCTACTTGATAACACTGTGAAAGCTGAGACTCGCATCCAATCTTGAATTGAAATCACTGTTCTTTCATTCTTCTATATCTATACATATGGGGTAGGGGCTACTTATTCAAATTCAGTGAAACAAAGAGATGTGTCTGCATGTTATCTCCCTAACAATCTACTCCTATTCTGACCCTAGCTATTTTAAACAATGTAGCAGCTTCAATTTGTCCTAGTACGTAGCACATGCTGCTCAGGCAGTGACAAGGAGTAACAATCCTTTGGCACATTTTTAGTAGAGTGTTTCTAGACTCAGGATCCTGGCTGCCAGCTTGTGCTGAAGAATTGTGGAGCTCCTCTGTAATTTATCTTCTCACTGGAGTGCTTTATCTCTGGATGGTGTTAGCCCTGAGAAGAAGACTGAGGTAGCAGCAGGCCTAGGAATGTTTGCTAACAAATGTTTTGAACATAAAAAACTACATTTTAGAAGAGCTGCACTATTCAATACCACTGAAAGGAAAAAAAAAATTTTTAATAAATTGTATTGTGAGCTGGGCCTGCTAGTCATGTCTGTAATCCAACATTTAGGAAGTGGGGACAGGAAATCAGATGGTCAAAGAATATTTTAATAACTAGCATTGGCAACTTATTAAATTTGAGGGTCCCTTGCACTACATAAGACCCTGCCTTAAACAAAACAAAACCCAAAACCAAACAAATAAAGAAACAAAACTGTAAAAATGCCAATTTAGACTTTCTGAGTCTGGGTAAAACAATAATTTACCAATGAATCAGGCTTATTTTATTTACAATTATACATTACATTTGCTTGTAAATAGAGCTGAATTTTAAGGTAAAATTAAGTTTAAATATTTCTCTGTGTTCTAACTGTAGAATGACATAAACTTTATGCAATTTATTTGCATTTAATTATCAAAAGCACCTAATCAAAGTTAAATATACCTGAATATATCAAGGAGAAACTAAAATATATCAAGGAGAAACTAAAAAAAAAATGGAATAAATGCTAAATGTTTCATCCAAATTTAAGCAAGGAGGTTGTCACCAGAGTTCTCTCTGGGTCTCTTGCACTATCAGGCAAACCATATAACATATCTTTATGTACATTTATTATTATCATGGACAGGAGGGGAGTGACTTACAAAGAAACAAACATCCAGTGCCTAGCTCCCTGCTGCTCAGCTCCATGCTGTGGCTCAGAGCCTGCCATATCAGATAGCTCCCACAGCATGCCCATATTTTCCACTACCTTTCGTCCATGCCTCAGGGGTAGCAGTCAGGCTCCAGGTCCATAAGTGCCAGGCCATTCTTTCATTAATTACACCTGGCTGCTGCACATTCCCCATGCCTGCTGCATGTCCCTGGCAGCTTGCAGCTTCTGTCCCAAGATGGTGCCACATGCCCCTCCTTCCACAGCTAACTCTTCACAGTCAATTCTTGGCAGCAGGCCCTGTCCCTTGGAGGAACCAGAAACCCCTGGGGAACATACTCCACCCCTTTCCTCCACTCTTACAATCTTTCCATCAATCTTATGCTAAGGTCCTTGAGCCTTGGAGAGGGTGACAGATGTAGGACAATCTCTCTTGTATTGTGGCAAGATAGTGACATCTTGGGCCTCCCCATTATTTGTCTTTAAGCTTTGGCCATTGATCTATCTCAGTGGTGTTTCTTCTACTATAAAGACAAATGGAAGGAAGTAGGCACATTTAAACAAACATGAATGTAAATACAAATGCCTAGAGGGGATCCCAGTAGGTGTACTATGTTTGTTAAACAGTCTGCTTGTGATGGCTTCCCCACTAGGGCCAGAAGCCTTTCTCAACACAAGGTGTTGGCCTGGTCTACAGCACCAGATGTGTGTTCCACCCCTAGGAGTGGGCCTTATCCAATTAGGAATTTGTCAGTTGTATGTATGTTGGTCAAGCCATTGTTGTATATGCAGGCATTGCTTGTCATATCCATAGTGTGAAGCACACAGTGTACATTGTTGAGTAGAATCATAGGGGATCCTTTCTTCCCTAACCATCTGAATAACACCTCTGGCAATATGAAGGTCATACATCCTGTGGCATGGAGTTTTGTGGCTTAATCTCAGTTCCATCTTTTCTACTCCCACATTCACAACATGCAGTGTCTTCAGCAACATGATCTTACTGACCTTTCTAGTGTACAACAGACATTAATGGCAATAGCCTTGGTGAATTTGAGGACCTCTAGGATCTCTCTGATCAACAGCTCATAGGGGGCACAAACTACCCCTAGTAGTGTAAATTTTCTTAACAGTTGTATAGTTCAGGAGTCTCTGTCTTCATCTTAGCCAACCATAAAACTCCCAAGAATCTTACAGCTATAGCTGGCCTTTGCTTCTTCAGGTATCTTTCAACTGAGTTTTATGTCTGTAAAACACTCGAAGGAAGGTTAACATTATGTATTAAATCAATCACAGACAAGGTCTCACATAGCATGGAAAGGTTATGTCCATTCGTATTAACTGTTTTCTCCATAGCTCCTTGTTAGGTACCATAGCATGGGTATAAAGCATTAATTTGGTTAGCTCTTTATCATTTTTAGTTATCTCTTTGGAGTTATTTCACACTTGGAGGATTTTACATGGAGTCTCTTTGTATTTTTTTTATTCTTGATACACTTACAGGTGTTGGCTCCAGTTACCTGACCTGCACTGGGCTAAGGAGGCAGGGGGTTTCCTCATGTCCCTGCTACACTTGTTGGTTCCCTGAGTCAGGCAGGCCGTGGGTCTGCTTCCTGACTGTAGCCATATCTGTCATTTCTCCATTGACACACTTGGCTGCTGGGGGAGAACCTGGTGGGAAAACCTGCTTCCATCCCTAGCCTTTATCAGAAGAGAAATTCATCTTATTTAATCCTTGGGGATTCTTAACTACCCCGGGACAGTTTTTATCCTTTGAATGTCTTTTGGAAACTGTTCTTTTCATTGGTTTTAAAACCTTCCAGAAATGCCTTAGTACCAAATTTGGTTTTTTATCAATTTTTTCTCTGGGAATTTGGGTGTGACATAAATCTTGCCACATTTGTCTTTGAGTAACACAAGTGAATTATTTCTTTAGTCTGGTCTTTTTTATACCTCTTATAGGGTGTTCTTTTATTTTACAGATACATTTTACATGTTGGTCAGAATCATTTAGGTTTTCCAAAGCCTGTCTCTCTTTACAAAGACCCTGTCCCGTTAAAGCACTTAGTAAAACCATTAAAGCCCCATGCCATTAGGTTTTCCTTCATATCTCTGGTGAACACAGTCTTATCTGGCCCAGTGAACTGGACATGATATATTGCTTTTCTCATACCTAGTTCTCTTAGTAATGCCTGCCCCTCTTTTATAGCCCTCCAGCTCTTGCTAATCATGCTAGTCTCCCTTGGTGATGACCAGGTATCTTTAATACCTTCAACCAACCATCCCATTAAAGACTGCTCCCTCCTGCATTGGCCTAGGTTGAACAGCCTATATCTCAAGGATGGATAGGTGGTTATATAACTCAGCTGTGAAGCTTCTGAAGGACTTAGACTGATGTCATTTGCTCACATGTCCATACTTTCACAAGCTATGTGGCTAGGAGCGCTCTGATTGCTTGCCTGTATGGTTTTTTTTTTTTCTTCTTCTAGTTTTAATAGTTCTAGTATCAAATATTTCCCAGCAGCATCACTGTTAGTTTTTCCCCTTTTGTATCAATGGTTGTATCTGAAGGGCAGCTTTAGATACTTTTATTTTTAGGTCATTTTTTTTTTTTCACTATTATCTGTCTCTTCCTCTGAGTTCTTAGACCTTACAGAAGTTAAAGTGTCAAGATCTGCAATTGGATCTCCCAAGACTCCTTTTCAGCTTTCCCTGCCTGGGGCACATCTTTTATTATGCAAAGTGGCCATTCCCCCTCTCTGGGCAGTCCACTTGGGGGTAAAAATTTTTGTAGCCTCTGAATAACCTTTACCAAATATTCACATATCTGCAATATACCCCTACACTTACAAAATAGCTGTGGCCCACGCTTCTGCTTGGCTGGCCTCTTTTTAGTTACAGAGTTTACAATCCATCGTATAATCCATTTGACTATCGCTAACCCCATTAAGCATATGAGATTTGATTGCCTTCCCCTCTGGGTTCTTGGAAGCTGCTCCTGGATTTGGGAATCAGAGCCCAGCTGACATGCCACAGAAGCAACAGGAACAGCACTGCTTTCCCAGACCTACATCCCCAAGGCTGTGGTTCATTTATCCAGGCTGGACTATGCCAGTTTTGTCCCCAGAGGTTTCTCTGGGTCTCTTGCACTATCAGCCAAACCATATAACATATCTTTATGTGCATTTATTATTATTGGGGGGGGGAGTGACTTACAAAGAAACAAGCACCCAGTGCCTAGGTCTACACTGCTCAGCTCCATGCCACGCAGCTCTGTGGTTCAGAGCCTGCCATATTAGATAGCTCCCACAGGCAAGCCCATAGTCACCGCTAACTTTCGCCCATGCCTCAGGGGCCAGAGGTCTTGCCCCAGGTCCATAAGTTCCAGGCCTTTCTGTCCTTTGAGTATGCCCAGCTGCTACACATTCCCCATGCCCACCGTGCATTTCTGGCAGCTTGCAGCTTCTTTTCCAAGATGGTGCCACAAGCTCCTCCTTCCTTGTCTAACTCACCACAATCAATTCGTGGAAGCAGGCTTCACCCCCTTGGAGGAACCAGAACCCCTTGGGAACACAGAGGTGGAAATAATTTACAAAGAATATTATAAAATTGATGAAAGAACTGAAATGAAGACAAACAACTGGGCAACTATTTCTCATGCATGAATCAAAAGAATTACTCCTTTTGGGATCTGGAGAGATGGCTCAGTGGTTAAGAACACTGGCTCTTCTTGTAGAAGATCTGGTTTGGAATCCCAGCACTCACATGCAAGCTAACAACTGATGGCACTCCAGTTCCAGGAGATCCAATCTGACACCCTCTTCTGACCTCCTCAAGCGTTGCATGACATGGGTACACTTAAGTACATGTAGGCAATACACAAATACACTTAAAAACAATAAATAAAATATTAAAAAAAGAATTACTCCTTTAAAAATATCCATACTATAACAGGAATTGAAAGATTCAATGTAATAATGCACACATTACAATGTAGTTTTTCACAAAATGCATAAACACTGTCTTAAATTTAGGTGAAACAAAAAATGATCCCAAATACTCAAAATAGTATTGAGAGAAATTAGAAAAAAAACTATAGGAATTCCCTCCAAGGGTTATATTTTATTGAATTTTGGCCAATTTCATACAATATATTTGGTCTTATTTAAATTCCCCTCCCCTTTCCACACCCCTTCACTACCTCCTACCCAATATCGTAGTATCATGCATGTGTCTGTGTATGTGTGTGCATGCATGCATGTGTGTGTATGTGTGTGTGTGTGTGTGTGTGTGTGTGTGTGTACAAATTCCCTTTGGTGTGGATTCCTTCCCTGGAGTCTGGGTAACCATCCAAGAGTCTTACTCTTAAATGAGACTAACTCTCCTCCTCCCAGCAGCCATTGGTTGCCAATAGTTCCTCAGGTATGGTGGGGGTTTCTTATCCACTTTCCCATGTCTGTGTTGGGATTTTGTCTGACTTGAGCTTATCTGGGACTTCTGCCTGCTGTCACCATTGTTGTAAGTTCGTACGAGCAACTTCCCAGCTGTCTGGACAATTCTGTTTCCTTGTCATCCATCACCTTCTTTTACAATCTTTCCACCTTCTCTTCCTCAAAGATCCCTGAGCCTTGGAAGGCAGGAGTTTGATATATTGTTCTATTCAAAGATAAGCAGTTTGCAGCCTTTTATTCTCTACATGATGGGAAGTTGTGGTTTCTGTGTTAATCACCATCTACTTGCATAAGGAGGCTTCACTGATGAGATGTGAGTGATAAATTAACATAAGAGTATAACAGTCAGTAATTAGGAGTTAGTTTAATGCTATGTCTATTTAGCAGAATTTGGTGACTAAGAAATATTTTAATCCCACAATCAAGTCAACATAGTACTACCATTCAAGATCAGGCAAACTGACTACTAGAACAGGATAGAAAGCCCAGGAGTAAGTGAGTATTGACAATTGATTTTTGACCGTGGTATCAAAAATCATAAAACAGAGTTCAAGAGATGGTTTGTAAAGTAGTGTTGGAAAACTGGATATACTCATGTAAACGAAATAGATAGAACCTTTATCTCACACATTATTCAAAAATGGATAAAAGTGTAATTGTAAAACCTTATATTGCAAAACTAGACAAAAACAGACATTCTATGACACAAGTTTGGACAATGATTCTTGGATAGAACTCTAATAGCAAAGGAAATAAAAGCAAAATAAAAAAAATTGCATCAAACAAAAAGATTCTGTGCAGTAATGAGAAGATTAACAGAATGGAGGGAAGACACAAATGAGTGGAGCAACAGAAGAATCGTTCATAGAAATAAAAACCAGATTAGGATTCATTGAGGTCAGAGGGCAGGGGACATGGAAAGATGCTAGTCAAAAGGCACAAAGCTAATTCAGACAGGAGAATCAAGTTCTAGATACCTGTTATATAACATGATGGCTATAGACAATACTCTATATGAAATTGCTAAGATGGTAGATTTTTAATATTTTCACCATTAAAATAATAAACACTTCAGGTACCCACTGGCTTAATAACTAATGTCATTGTTCATTTCAAACTTCATAGGCTTCATAATACTCATGTGCAAATACTAGATACCCCAAATAGAAAAGAAGCATTTACAGTTTTTAATATTATATTTTTAATTATCTGTGTGTCCATGTGTGAGTATGAGTATATGAGAGTGGGTACTGGCAGCAAGGATAGATGAGGGATCCTCTGGACCTGTGATGAGCCAGTGGGTGTTGGTGTTGGGAACTGAACTCAGATCCTCTGCAAGAGCAATGAGTGCTCTTAACTGCTCAGTCACCTCTCTAGTCCTGACTCTAAGTTTTTAATTAGTAGGAACAGCATCAGGTTATTCACCTTTTTCTGTTTCTAAGAAAATAAAAATAAGAGAAATAAAAGCTGGAAATCTTCAGGAAGTTGAATAAGAGTCCATTCATATGAGACCCAATGTATATGCAAACAAAGGAAAAATTATAAACTAGACTTCAATATAATTAAAACATTTTATGAATCAAAGATCACTCCTGAGAAGCTGAGAAGATAACCCTCAAAATGGGAGAAGATATTTGCCAATCAATATCTGCAAAGGAAATAGAGTCCAAATATGTATAGGAGTATTTAAATTCAAAAATAAAAAAACAAGCAACTTTATGAGAGAGTATGTTTGGATAGACATTTATTCAAAGAAGATATGAAGTAGCCAATAAGCATATAACAAGATCTTCAGCATCATTAGTTATGAGATAATTACAAATCAAATCCACAATGAAACAGAGTTTCATAGTCTGATGATAAAAAATAATTCTAAAAACAGTAACAGCTTGTAAATCCAACATGGAGAAATCAAAACACTCAAACTTTGCTCCTTTGATTATGCTGTACCTTGGAAATAACATGACACAGAATTTATATCTCTAGATATCTGCCCAAGAAAATTAAAGACATATTTACATGAAAACTTGTATATGAATATTCATCCCATAATGGTTTACAATTAACAAAGTGTGCAACTATTACAAGTTTATGAATCTATGAAGGCAGTGCTTTGTATCATACTGCACTACTCTCTTATGATTGCTATAAATTAACATATACTTTGTGGTTTTTTGTTTGTTTGTTTTTTATAGAAGGAAGAGTTTACTGGATTTACCATTCCAGAGGCATGAGTCTATCATGGCAGGAAAGCATGGTGGCAGAGGTGAGTGGAACAGAAAACTGGCAGACAACATCAAGCTCACACAGAGAGAGACAAACTGGAAGTGGGCAAGGCTAAAACCTGCCTCCAGTGACATGCTTCCTCCAGAAAGGCCACACCTCCTAAACCTCCAAAAACACCACCACCAACTGCAGTCAAACACCATAGTGGGTCATGAAGGACATTTGATGACCATTTGATGACATCCTGACAAACTAACACTAAAAATAGAGCACTTGGAAACAAGTGAAATCAAATTTTTCTTTTAATGAAAATTATCAAAATGTGACAAATTTGTGTTGTTTAATTTCTCATATGTTCTACATGTTCTTTGTGGGGAGCAGGTTGAGACAGGGTCTCTCTGTATAGCCATAACTAGCCTTGAACTTCTGCCTCATGATTGCTGGGATTGCAGGCATGCATCACTATTCCTGCCTCCTATTTTTTTGTTTCTACGTTTTGTTTTTCAATTTCTACATGTTATTTTGAGTGCATATAGGCATATATGTGCCATAGCTTGTATGTGAAGATTGGAGGACAACTTTTGGATATCCATTCTCTCCTTCCACCTTGGGTCCAGGGCTTGAACTCAGGTAGTCAGATTTGCTTGGGAAGTGCTTTCGTCAGCTGAGCTATTTACCTGGTTTGTTTCTTGTTTAGTTGGTTGGTTTGATTTTGTTGCTTTTATTTTTTTTTATTTTATATATTTTTAAAATAATTTATTGAGAATTTCATACAGGCATATAAGCATATAAGATGTTTTGATCAAATCCATGCCCACTCCCTCCCCTCCAACTCCTCCCACATCACCCCATCACTTTTTTCTGATAACTTCATGTGCTCTTTCTTCTTTTTCTTTTTATGGGGCTTTTTGCTACTCTAACACTCCCCCCTCTGAAGAAGTAACCCTAAAGTCTTTTAAGGATTAGATAAGAGCTCCCAAATACTTTTGGCCTTTGGAACAGAGTATGTGCTAAGAGGCCCAAGGACATTTTGACTTTTAGCCAAGAAACTGGCTACTTTTCTTTGGGGTCTTTATACACTAACTGCCTAGTCAATTCCTACCTCATATTCTTATCACACCATCCACTGAAGAGATTACCCAGACTGCTCTGGCTTCCTCCATGCCGAACACGTACACAGGATGAGGCAATTGGGGTCCCTCTTCAGCGGGTCTATCTAAAAGACTCCCAAATTGCATAACTCTTATCTGTAGGGGGAAAAGAAAGTCCTTGACCAGTGAATAGGTGATGCGAAGGGAAGTAAAGGGAAAAGTAATTAGTATTACAAGTTCTAGACACTGAATTAGAAAAAAAGTCAGAACAGGACAAATTTCAAATTATGTTAGAGTCCACTGGAATTTCCTGAGGAGAGCTTCCAACAGCATCCCTCTACTGGGTTTTTCCTCATTTTTCTTTTGTCTGCCGAGACTGGACTCATGAGCAATGAATTCAGAAATTGATTTCAGGCATTTTGATAGCTGTTGGAGTGGTTAGAATCAGGGTCAGTTCCCTCTCAAAGGCTTCTACGTAGGATAAGAAAACAAATTTATCCATCATTTTAGAAAAATAGTGGGTTGTCTCCCTTAGTTACAGGTGGGCACTACATTATTGCAGACCAAGATTTGTAAGTGCTCTTACATCTGAGCAGTACTTTCTGATTCAGAACAAAATCATCAATAAGATATAATTGTCTAAATAACTTTTTATACGGACTTAAGCCTAAAGTCAGAGAAGTGTGATCCCTAAAACTCCTAAAGAAATACACTGATGACTTTGGTTATACTTTCCTTTTGGGTGTTTAAGACCATACAGTTGGCCCAAATAAATCAATTTATATTTACACTTAAGGTCGTTTGAGGATCTGTTCCTCAGGGGTCACATGGGCATGGGAGAAGCTCCTAGCTCCTTTCTTTTATCAATTCCATCTATGTGAAGATAAGTCAAAGGTACTGCTAGACTGTGGATGGCTTCATTTGGAAGCAAAGAGGAAATGTTTTCCTCTGAGTTGACCCTCCGTTTTGTAGACTTGACACTCGTTCAAGTCCATCTGGTGGAGTGCCCATGGCCCCCTGAATAAGAGAACAGGTGAGTCATGACAGTTACAGGACATTTTGAGAGATGTTCCACAATCCCCTGGAACTTAGTCAACCTTGGAGGGCAAGGGGCAAAGACTGTCCTTTAATTTGGCCCCTCTGACCAGATTAGTATAGGCCTCAAAGTACGCTGTTAGACATCCAATAAGGTTGGCTCCACCAGTCTAGTGCTTTTAATTACCATGTGCTATGTAGATAAAAGTTGGGTAGAAATATCAAATGTTCTCAGATAAACCTTTATTAGATATATATTTTGTTACTTAAACTAGTTGTCTAAACTACGATCTTATGAACTTTAAGATTATGTGTATTTTATTTTTTCTCATCCTTTATATATTATAACAAACCTACATAGACTTTCATCAGTTGCTTAGGCTTTCTTATTTTTTTCTATTTTTGAAAATATCTCTACTCCCATATCCTTTTAAAATCTTTTACATGCTTATTTTCTTTATTCTAATAGTTATAAAACATAATAACATTAACAAATTAATTTTCCATTTGTTGTGAGACTTCTTTTCCTGGGGATGCTAAGCAATGCTTATTTAATCAAACCAATGTTTGATTAAAGTTCTACTGGGGAACCAATGAATTTACTGAGCTTATGTACCTAGATAACTGAAGGGTCGCTGAGGTGTAAGAATGACCTGAGGGTAGGCACACTGGAAGGTGTTTTAAACCAATAGAAACCTATTTTCTCACAATTTTGAATACTAGAAGTCTGAAGTTAGGGTTATTGATCCAGAATTATGTGTTTACAGTTTTACAAGCTGTGGAGACTAAGACAGAAGATCTATTCCTTATTTCTCAGCTTCTGGTGGTGAATAACATCTATTCAATTGTAGTTGCATTAACCTGTCTCTGACTCTGTATTCACCACATCTCTATATGAGTCCAATTTTTCTGATAAGCATATCTGTGGTAGTATTTAGAGGTAACTTAGATCCTCCAGGATACTCTCATCATCTCAAGACTTTGTAAATTGCATTTACAAAGATGCTTTTCCAAATCCAGTATCATTCAAAGAATTTCAGGATTAGAATATGGACATGTATTTGAGATTTATTATTAAACAACTACAGTAGCATTTTCTACACATACTGCTGAAATAGTTGAACATCCATATTTTTAGGAATGAATGAATATATCAACTTTGCATTACATAAAATTTAGTTGGAATTTCATCACAGACATAAATAATAAAGTTTTTTTAGCAATCATATTAAAAAATGTGAATTTGTGTTAAACAATACATTTTAGAATAGAAAAAAAAACATTGATCCACTCAAATTGCTACATTGAGCACCAAAATTACAATTTAATCATCTTTGAAAGACATTAGGAAAGTTAAATTAACTAAACAATAAGAAAATATCTCTAAAACATATGATCATTTTTATTAAAGTAAATGCACACAAATAAGACAAATTCTCATGAAACAGATAAAATATTTTATATACTTCAACAGAGAGAAGACTTAGATGGCAAATTAGCATGCACACCTTTATCATCATTATTCATTAAAGCAATGCAAAGCGAACCAATAAGAGATGCAGGCATGTTATCGTAATTGCTCAGCTTAAAAAACTTGACCCTCGAGGCATTATGTAATTTCAGACTATATTTCACAATGTCCCAAACTAAAATCAACTCAGCTAGAGGTGGGGGTGTGGGAGGGGGGGTGGGAATGAATGAACACGGTGAAATGTTACTCAGCATAAAATGAAGTGGAATGCTGACAAACTTACCTATTTCAGAGCATTTCAAAATGATTTTTCAATGTAGAGGAAAGTACATTAAAAGGGTCTATGGGATAAGATAAAATATCTTTTAAAAAAATCTAAAGTGTTAATACTGCAAGCTACTCATGATTTCGTGTTTTGGGAGTCAAAACTGGATATGATAATGAAAGTGTTTAACTGTTAAACCCAGAGAGAAAGAATTTCTACACTAAGGAAGGCCACCTGAGGAGGGAACCTCCTCTTCTGAGATTATAATACTGGGAAGTGAGCATGCTTGATCAACAACCTTAACATTTCACTCTTTAATTCACTACTTCACAGGGGTCACTTAAGTATTGAATTGAGGTATTTATTAAAATATATTCCTTACAAAAGAGGGTCATAACCTAATCCTGTGATTTTATAGGCCAAAAAGATAAAAATATTCAATGTAATGTTAAAGTTAAAATATTACCAAACCTACATATTTCTTTTTTTTTAAGACAGGGTTTCCCTGTAGCCACAGGTGGTCTGGACTCACTATGGAGGCCAGGCTGGCCTCAGACTCACAGAGATCCACCTGCCTCTGCCTCCTGAGTGCTGGGATTAAAGGTGCGTACCACCATGCCTGGCTAGAATTTTAAACTCTTTTTTTTTTTTTTTTTTTTTTTGGACAAACCTACATATTTAAACGACTTAATGCCATGTCTTTCAACAGAAGCATTATTATTATTATTATTTAGATTTTTAAATTCAATTTTTGTGTATTTCATACAGAAGATCTCAATCAATAGCATTTTAAATAACAACCTCACTTTAAATGTGACTAACGGGTTAGAGATAATTACAATAATACATAACAGCATATGTTACTGTCATAGTAATAGTGATTTCTTTATTTCAATTTAGAAAGGAGAGTAGTATATATTGGGTTTTTTGTAAATCTCTGTGATAGTTAATCCTGATTGTGAACTTGCTGAGATTTAGAAGCACCATGGAAACAAATCTCTGGGCATAGCTCTATGGAATCATATATATTGGGTTAAGTGAGGTGAGATGATCCACTTTAAATGTGGGCAATGTCATTCCATGGACTAGGGTCCTAGACTGAAAAAATGGAGGAAGCAAATTGAGCACTGATTCCTGACTGTAATTCAGTGGGACCCTGCTATTCCTGTACCATACCATCCGAGCCATGCTGCACTGTATCCCTTGGAAGTGTAAACTAAAACAAGCCCTCCTTTTCTTAAGTAAGGTATTTTGTCACAGCAATAAGACAAGTAACCAATACAAATCCCTACAAGTAATCCCAAGTTTAGTGGCTTATGTACCTGGGAACTTTGAACAAGCTATGTAGCCTGTTTTCACCTCTTTTTCCTTATTTCTAATGGGTATTTTATAATAGCATTTCCCTTTTGTGATTTTTTAATAAGTATTCCATGCATTAATATTGGTTGAGATCAAAGTCCTCTGGTCAGTGCCTGCTGTAATATATCTTCTGAAAGTTAACCAGTTCCTTGCCTTAGTAACCTCTTTACATGGTGCTTATCTGCAACACATGGGCTGAGTAGACCGTAAGCAACATTGGAAGATGATTCCTCTTAGCAGTCGCATACTTCTGAATACATCAGTATTTCAGATATTTTTGCATATTATGAAATGCTCCAAATAAATCTTTCCTACCTGCCAATTAGACTCACTTAAGGGAAAAAGGACACTTTAAGACATCAAAACTTAAGGAGCCCTATCTTTTACTCTTCACTGTACTTAATGCTGCAAGCCTTGAAAATGCCTTCAAATGCCTTGAAAATGGTGATTCACTTAAAGCATGGTCACTGTGAACTTTGAGTGTGTAGTGGGAGTAAGCAGAAATAAAAGATCAGGCTAGCTCAGCAATCACACTTGGAAGAAATATTTGGAAAAATTGGTAGACCTGGTTCTTCATATAGCTATGAGTTAATTTATTTTCTAAAACTTTAGTTTTCTGTTAAGAATAAAGAATTATATTTATTTAATTTTTCTATTTTATGAATTCTGACATAAAATCTGAAATTTTTGAATATAATTATTTAGTAATTGAAATTGTGATTTTTCTGAAGATGCCAGAAAAACAGTTTATTACAGTAAATCTGGTTAACACATTGCCTTGAAACAGTGTAATCACTATGGAGAGCTGTCTCCTTGCATTTCAGTCATAGTTACTGACCATCCTTCATTGTCCTTGTCTTGCTCACACTGCTGATGTTACAATATTAATGTATACATTATGATATGGAAGGACTGCACAAGGTCATCCTAACTGAAGCTTTATTTTATCTATAGCTCTTGCCCTAGGGGAGAATGTTCCAAAGTATTTACAGGTCTCTTGTTTCTACCCAGCATTTGGTAAATCAGGAGAAATATTCACAGCACCTTTTCCCAATATTCAGGCACAGGACTCTGGGTTCTTTTGCATGTCTGCATATCTAAGAATTCAAATTATCTTCACAGTCTTTCAACACAAATTCTGTAATTAACTGTTATTTTTCCAGAATTTAATTAATTTAATTTATTTCATTAAGACAGAATTTGAGATATTTTCCAGAATTTAAATGGCTCTAGATTTTTTTCTGTTGAAATTTCTTTTAGAAGATCTTTGCCTCCCCTTTTCTTTTCTGCATTCCCAGGCCTAGTTGGGACCCAGCAGCAATGAAAGCCCTGTCATTTTGCCAGACCCTAGGTGCCTGTGTCCCTCTTTGTTGTCATCCCAGAAACCCAAGCTTGCTGGGGCCACACAATCACTGAGATTCTCTGTGAGTTTCCCAGATCTGGTTTCAGCCACTCTCCATCTTTTATTTTTTAAAATTGTATTCATTTATTTTTTTTTAATTTATGTGTATGCATGCATTGCCTGCATGTAGGTAAGTGAACCCATGTAGTGCAACGCCCACGGAGGACAGAAGAAGATGTTGGATCCCCTGGGACTGGAGTTACAGACAGTTGTTAGCTGCCGTGTGAGTGCTGGGATTCGAACTGGGTCTTCTACCAGAACAACCAGTGTTCTTAACTGCTGAGCCATCTCTCCAGCCTCAAACCCTCTCCATCTTTACCACTTTTCAAATACCCATACTACCAAGCCTAGCTTGGACCCTGGAGACCAGTCAGCCAATGAGCACTCAAGGCATTTTCCACAGCTGTGCCTTTTATCCTCTCTATCACTTTCCCACACTCCCAGGTAAGTACCCCAAGACACAGTCCTTCCACTAGCTAGCTTAGCAGCCACCTGCCTCCATAACATTGTAGGACCCTATGGACTCCAACCTGAAACAATGGAGTGATTCCATGGCTGAACATTAAGCACCACTCAGCTGGCTAACAACTTGACATGTTTGGGTTATTGCAGGCAAAGATCTAAACACCTCACTCAAAAAAGTGAGATCAGCTATTCATTCCACATGGTACTCATAAAGAGTACCAAAGGTATAACTTCAGATGTTTGGGTCCCATCATAAAAACATGAACAACATGAACAACCAATGGAATATATCTCCTCAAACCCTTTTAGAAATAAAGGACCAAAGAAAGGAATGAGTACGCCCAAAGTGCTACAGAAAGAAAATAAAGAAAGGTATAACAATGAAAACACAAAATAAGGCCACAAACACAAAGAAATTAAAATGACAGCACACAATCTGCACCTTTCGATTATAACAGTAAATATTAATGGCCTAAACTCCCATATCAAAAGACACAGGCTGGTGCAATGGATCAAGAAAGAAAACCCACCATTTTGTTGTCTTTAAGAAACTCATCTCACTTCCAAGGACAGGCACTATCTTAGAGTGAAAGGATGGAAAAAATATTCCAAGAAAATGGCCTTAAGAAGCAAGCAGATGTTGCAATTTAATATCTGGCAAAATAGACTCAACAGAAGAGATAAGGAGGGTTACTTCATTGTAATCAAAGGAATAATTGACCAAGAAAATATTACAATCATGAACATTTATGAACCAAATTCTGGAGCACCCAATTTCATAAAATACAGGACATATAGTCCAGGACTAAAAAACTGAGATTGGCACCAACTCAGTGATAGTGGGCAACTTTAACACCCTACTTTCTTCAATAGGCAGGTCAACTGGACAAAAAATAAACAGAGAGACATCTGAATGAAATGACATACTATATGCAATGGACCTAACATATATATACAGAATATTCCACCCAACCACCAAAGAATATGCTTTCTACCCAGCAGCTCATACAAGTTATTCTAAAATTGATCATATTCTGAGGTAAAAAACAAATCTCAACAAATACAAAAAAAAGAAAGAATTCCATACCCTCTATCAGACCACAATGCAATAAAACTTATAATCAACAGCAAAAGAAGCTCTAATAAATACACAAACTCATGGAGATTAAACAACACATTCCTGAATCATGAATGGGTCAAAGAAGAAATCAATTTTATAAAAAAGTATTCCTGGAACAAAATGAAAATGAGAACACAACACAACAAAATGCCTGGGACACCCTAAAAGCAATCCTAAGAGGTAAGTTTGTAGCTCTTAGTGCCTACTTTAAAAAATCAGATAGAGCTGGGCATGGTGGCACATGCCTATAGTCCCAGTACTTTGGAGGCAGAGGCAGGTGGATCTCTGTGAGTTCAAGGCCAGCTTGGTCTACATAGTGAGTTCCAGGAAAGCTGGAGTTACAGGGAGACCCTGCTTCCAAAAGACCAAAAAAAAAAAAAAAATCAGAAAGAGCAGATGTAAATGATTTGACAATATAACTCAAGACTCTGGAAAGGCTAGAACAAAACAACCACAAACCTAGTAGATGAGAAGAAATAACAAAACTCAGAGCAGAAATTAATGAAATGGAAACAAAGGAAGTAATACAAAAAAATTAATGAATCTAAGAGCTGGTTCTTTGAAAGGTTAAACAAGATAGACAGATCCTTAGCCCAGTTAACCAAAAGAAAGAAAGACCAAATCCAAATTAATAAAATCAGAGATGAAAAAATCTGTCACAACAGACATCCAAAAAAATCTAAAATATTGTAAGGGACTACTTAAAAAATCTATATGCCATTAAATTTGAAAACCTAAAAGAAATGGATGAATCCCTAAAATTATGGCCACCACCAAAGTTAAACCAAGAGGAGCTCAACAACCTAAACAGACCTATAACAAATAAGGAAATTGAAACAGTAATACAAAACTTTCCAACTGAAAATTGTCCAGTCCCAGATGGATTCACAGCAGAATTGTACCAGACATTCCAAGAAATTCTACAACCAATACTGCTTAAATTATTCAAAAAGATAGAAACAGACTGAGAACTCCCGAACTCTTCCTATGAATCCATTATCACTCTAATGCCAAAACTAGGTAAAGATAAAACAACAGCAAAAAATGAAAACTATAGACCCATACCTTTAATGAACATAGATGCAAAGAGACTCTAAAAAATACTTGCAAACTGCATACAGATGCACATCAAAAAGATGATCCACCATGATCAAGTTGGCTTTATTTCAGAGATACAGGGATAGTTCAACATTCATAAGTCAATAAACATAATAAAACATATAAATGGACTTAAAGAGCAAAACCACATGGTCATTTCAATAGATGCAGAAAAGGCATTTGACAAAATCAAACACACATTCATGTTAAAAGTTCTAAAAGGAATTGGTCTGGAGGGAACATGCCTCATCATAATTAAATGTATATACAACAAACCCATAGCCAACATCATCCTAAATGGAGAAAAACTGGAAGCATTCTCATTAAAATCAGGAACAGATAGGGATGTCCACTACCTCAACTCCTTTTCAATATAGTGCTTAAAACCTTTGTTAGAGCAATAAGACAAGAGAAGGAAATTAATGGAGTACCAATTGGAAAAGAAGAGGTCAAACTATCCCTATTTTCAGGAGATATGATATTATACATATGAGATCCCCAAAATTCCACTAGAAAACTGCTAGAATTGACCAATACATTCAGTAAAGTGGCAGGATACAAAATCAATTTAAAAATCAGTAGCCTTTCTATATACCAATAATAAGTAATCAGAAAAAGCACTAGAGGAAACCCTCCCATTCTCAATAGCCTCAAAACAATAAAATATTCAGGAATAAACTAACAAAAAACATTAAAGATCTCTACAATGAAAATTTCAAACTCTAAAGAAAGAGATAGAGGAAGGCACTAGGAGATGGAAAGACCTACCATGATCATGGATTGGCAGAATCAATATTGTAAAAATGACCATCTTACCAAAAGCAATTTATAAATTCAGTGCAATTCCAATCAAAATACCCATGACATTCTTCATAGAACTTGACAAAATCATCTTAAAGTTCATATAGAATCACAAAAGATCTCAGATACCCAAAGTAATCTGGGCAAAAAATAAAAGGGGGGGGTGTGGAGAGATGGCTCAGCAGTTAAGAACACTGACTGTTCTTTCAGAAGACCCAGGTTCAAATCCCAGCACCCACATGGCAGCTACCAACTGTCCATAACTCTGGTTCCAGGGGATCTCAGATTATGTAACAGAGCTATAGTCATAAAAACAGTATGGCACTAACAAAAAAAATAGACACATAGATCAATGGGGCAAAATAGAAGACCCAAACATATAATTTCAGCCACCTGATATTCAACAAAGGTGCTAAGAACACACAATGGAGGAAAGATAGCATCTCCAACAAGTGGTGCTGGCACAACTGGATCTCCATCTGCAGAAAAATGAAATTTGACCCTTATCTTTCATCCTACACAACAGTCAACTCCAAATGGATCAAAGACTTCAATATAAAACCTAAAATTCAGAAACTGCTAGAAGACAACATAGGCAGCCCCCTGCAAGATACAGACATAGGAAAGGACTTTCTAAACTGGATATCAGCTGCTCAGGCACTAGGGTCAAGAATCAATAAATTGGAGCTCATTAAATTACAAGGTTTCTATACAGCAAAAGAAATAACTAGGAAATGGAAGAGGAAACCCACTGAGTGGGAGAAAATCTTCACCAGATACACGCTACAGAGGATTAACATCTAGAATATACAAATAATGCAAAAAAGAAATAAGATAAATGACCCAATAAAAAGATGGGCGATAGAAGAAACAGAGACTTCTCAAGCAAAGAACTAAAAATGGCTAAGAAGCAACTTAAAAAGTGCTCAATATCCTTAGTAATTAGAGATATGCAAATCAAAACCACTTTAAGATTTCATCTTACTCCAGTCAGAATGATTAAGATCAAGAGAACCAAAGACTCCAAATGCTGGGGAGGATGTGGAGAAAAGGAGCTCATTCACTGCTGGTGGGAATGAAAACTTGTGCAACCACTATAGAAAACAGTGTGGAGAACCCTCAAATAACTAAAAATGAGCCTACCATATGATCCGGTGATACCACTCCTTGGTATATATCCAAAAGACAACCTAAATGTCCCTCAACTGATGAATGGTTAATGAAAATGTGGAACATCTTCTCAATGGAGTTCTACTCAGCAGTAAGAAAAGATGAAATTTTGAAATTTGCAGTTAAATGGATGGAGCTATAGAGTGTAATACTAAGTCAAGTAACATAAACATAGAAAAGCAAGTGACCTATGCTTTCTCTCATTTATGGATTATAGCACCAATCCCTTATATGTGAGTATATAAATTCTGAAGTAACACCAAGAGCCAGGTAAAGGCAATGGATACATAAAGGTAAGGAAAAAGAAGCAACCTGACAGGGAAATAGTAGGGAAGAGGTGCTACCTGAGGGAGGTGGGAAAATTGTGAATAATTGGAAGGGAGGGGAAGAGGGAGTGACATGCAAGGGACCACAATGTGGAGGAGAGAGGGAAGTCAGGAAGGGAAGCATAGTAGGAGTTGGGAGGTATTGAGGGGAGGGTAGCAATATTGGGGCACTGTGACTGGGAAGAGAGGGAGGAGGGAGGCCGGATGGGAGATAAAAGAGTAGAGATGAATGAATCTTGGGGGGCTAGGAAACCTAGAGGGAAAAGTGATGCCCTACAAATCCTATGAAAAATGCACATAAAGTGTCTGAACATTAATGCATAGGGATATGTAGGAACTGCTTGAAAGGGAACACAGTGAGAGATAGAAGAGACCTCAGAGTGACAAACATGCCATACAGCACTCATCAAAGAAGTTTCTTTTTACAACAGATGGAGGCCAGAGCAAAGTTGCACATCTAGTCAGGCATAGAGAACATGCACCTGGGGGATGCCCAGCACTAGGTGACATATCTGCAATCAAATCTCTACAACCAAGGCTCATGGAACATCGTGGAATAAGGGGTAGAGAGAGGGCTAATACACACCTCAACTCTCACCAGTGAGGCTTCTATGTACATCAGAGTGAGATGCATGACTGACCAAGTTTGGGAGAATAAGAGACTGTAGAGTCTACGATGGGACTCCTATATGGAACCTCATCTACCCACGGCTCAGAGACCATTGTGGAAGAGGACATGGAAAGATTACAAGAGCCAGAGCTGTATGAGGTGGAGGTTTCTAGGCCAACAGAGGCTTGCTCATGTGTGCCTGCAGCAGCAGTGGTATTCAATGCAGGACCTGTTTTCAGCTCAATTAAACAAGGACCCAAAGGGGAGGTGAAAAATAGGTGACAGGTCAGCATTAGATCAAAACTATTCGATACTGGTTGCTGCTGGGTGAGGGTGAACATGACTTGCATATGACCACTGGGTGGGCTGACTAGACTCCAGTGGACATTTGCACTGAAGGACATTTGGGTACAAACACCTGAATGAATAGGACTCAGCATGTATGACAGAGTGTGTAGGGGGTGGGGGGGCATGGTTGGGGGAAGGGGTCTGTATATGAGTGGGAAATATTGTATGAAATTTTAAAAGCTCAATTTAAAAAAACAAAAAAAGAAAGAAATATTGCCATCTTAATGTTTCTGAATAAAAATTACTTAGCCAATGCACATGATAAAACTTCAAAACAGCAATTACAAATATGTTCAAGGAACTCAAAGAGGATATGTATGAAGAATGGAATAAAGATTGCAAAATCATACACAAAAATGGTGGAATGAAATAAGTAAAAAAATCCAGTTCTGAAGTTAAGATTTAATGATGAGAGAATATCTCCAAAAGAAAAGTCAAACTAAAACAAAACACCAAATGAAAACTCATGAAGAAAACAAAAGGATAGAGGACAGCATCACCAATAGGTTGGATCAAGCAAAGAAAGGATATCAGAATTGGAAGGTAAAGCAGAAATGAATCACTCAATCAAAAATAAGTAACAACTAAATCTAAAACAATGCACAAATGGATCACATAAGAACTATGGGAAATGGTGAAAAGACAGATTTAAAGAATTTTATTCCCTAAGCCACCTCAACAGAGTATTCTAGAAGGAACACTTCAGTCTAAAGGTATGATTAAACTAACCCAAAAGGTCATGAGAAATAAACAATTCCAGAAAAGTTAACCAAAAGAGGTCTAAGAAAGCACCACCACCACTACCATAATAACAAAAAATCAAGAATTAATTATCATTGGTAAATAATAAATCTCAGTGTCCTCGGTTCCCTAATAAAAGCATAAGATTAAGACTGGATTGGAAAACAGTGTAATAACAATTTGAATGCATTGAAGAAAGAAATTAAAGTCGATACCAGAAGATGAAAATACTTCCCCTGCTCATGAATTGGTAAGATCAATGTTGTAAAAATGGCCATCCTACCAAAAGCCATCAACAGATTCAGTGAACTCCCCACCAAAGTTCTAGGCATTTCTTCACAGAAATTGAAAAAATAACCTTAAATTTCATATGTAAGCACAGAAAAACCATGATAGTCAGAACAATTCTAAATAATAGAAGGGCTGGAGGCATCACTATCCCTGAATTTGAAATATATCACAGAGTTATAGTAATAAAAGCAGCACGGTGCTGGCATAAGAACAGAGAAAATTATCAATGGAATAGAATTGAGGACCTCTATGTAAGTTCATGCATATTTGATCCCCTGATTTTCTTTAAGGGTGGGATGCTTTCTTTAGGGTGAAATAACAGTTTGATGGTCTGGGTTCCAAGGACTGAACTGACACACAAGAGCATCTGGGGAACTCAAATTAGACTTTAAAAAATTTAAAATGGGCATGGAGTTCGGAGGTGGTAAGGTGGCATGGAGCTGTATATGAAATTCTCAAAGAACTGATGAAAATATTTTTTAAAAGTAAAAGAGGTTGACTACAAGGAAACACTGTTTTCCAGATAACAGGGTAGTTGCACGTATGAATTCAGCAACTGTGACAGCATGTATAAGACCTGCTCTTGCTCAAGCAAAGAAAATCCCAGCATGGAGGGAGGAGGTGGGTATGAGGTTCCTATGAAGATAGTGCACGTGACAGCTGCCAGGAGAAGAGCCATTTTTCTTTAAAGGTGTGGCCCCTGGTTGGTGAACAATGCACCACGGCCAATTCCATACTCAGTTGTATTTTGATAATACAAATTGAATTCAATGACGGAAAAAGAAAAGTACATGAAGGTGGTTGGGTAGGGAGGTTAGGTGGACTGGGAAGACTTGGGGAAGAGTATAATATGATTAAAATACATTGTATTAAACTCTCAATCAATTAATTTGAAATTTTTAATTGCTTTAAACAGGGAACTCTATGTGTGCTGTGTCTCTTGGTCATCACCATCATTGTTATCATCTGTCTATCATCTATCCAACTATCTAGTATCACTCCTTTAAAGAAAACCATCTCTCCCTTTCCTAGGAGCCAGTGCTTGGCAATACTTTCTTGGCTAAGGGTGGGGCTTCTGACCCATTTTCCCATGTCTAGGCTGGGTTTTTGACTAGTTTAAGCTTCCATGGATCTTGTGAATGTTGTCATCATTGCTGTAAGCTCAACCTCCCAGCTGCCTGGAAAACGTTCCTTTATGATCATCAACCACACATGGCTCTTAGAGTCTTTCACTCCCTCTTCTGCAATCGTTCCTGAGTCTTGGGTGACAGAGGTTGGATATAGGTATACGATCCACAGACAAGCTCTCTGCAGTCTCTTATTCTCTACATTTTAGCCAGTTGTGGCAATCTGGGTTAATGGCCATCTGGTACATGAGAAAGCTTCACTGGTGAGAGTTGAGAAGTGCATTGATATTCTATCTGGCCTTTGTTCCACTATGTTCCCTGAGCCTTAGGTGTAGAGGTTTCATTGTAGATATGTCACTTTGGGACGGGCACTTCACAGACACTTATTCTCTATGTTTTACCAGTTGTAGAACTCTATATTAATTTCCATCAGTTGAAAAAGGAAGCTTTTTAATGAGTGGCAAAAGGTACACTTGTCTGTAAATATGAGAATATATATGTAGAGTACAGTAAGAAACTACATTGGTCTAGACTGTGACAAAAGTAAGATTTCCTCTAGGCTATATGACCTGTCCAGTCATGTGTATTGGCTGTTTACAGTACTATATATGAATTCCCTCACTCAGTGGGCCTTAAGCCCAATTAGACAGCTGTTGATTGACCCAAAAATAAAAGTACCACTACTGTACCAATAGAGATACTTTCGTGGGTCAGTCATTGTTGTGTTTTTTCAGGCTTCACAGCTGGGTGGGATCACTAACTGGTTTTCTCCCTTGACAGCTTGCATAGTATCTTCTGATGTTGTTAAAGCTAGTTTTCAGGAAGGAAACTTTTAGGTCTTCAGTACAGTAAGAAAATAATCAATTGAGTGAGAAGAAGCCTACAGAGTGGGAAAAATCTTCACCAGCTACATCTGGCAGAGGATTAATATTGAGAGTATACAAAGAAGTAAAAGAAAAAAGAAAGTCAGACCTCCTCCATTAGGGTAGCTACTTGGAGCTCAGTAGACCACCAGAGTGTACCGGGTTCTGGCCTCCAACTACCAGAGGGCCTGAGAAGCCAGATGACAGCCTGACAGGCCACAGATCCTGCCTCCACGTGGTGGTGAGCTTCCCCTAATTGCTCCATACCATCCCTGTACCTGGGATTTTGTGAGGCCCCTCTCAAGGTCCCATGGCAGATGTGGCTTTAGTTTGCTAATGCTTGGAATCTCAGCAGACAGCCAGAGAGTGCTAAGTTCTGGCCCCCTCTGGCCTCCCTCTGGCATAGGGTTGACAACGCACAGGACTGCGTGAGAGAGCCTGGAACCTGGCTCCATGTGGTGAAGGAAGCCTGAGTGTACCTGACTGGAACCTGACTTGGGCTTCTGTGGGTACCCCCTGATAGCTGATATGAAGCCATCAGTTCCCTCCAACACAAACCTGAGAGAACCTGAACACTGTACCAACTAGCTTTACATGATCAATGAAGAAAGGATCTAGAAACCCAGATAATACAAACAGAAGCATACATCAACTTAATTATCATATCAGAATCATAAGCAACAAAAGAAATTCACATTCCCAAACCACAACGAAAGAATAATAAAATGGAAAACCAAAACACTATATCCCTAGCAAAGCCCGCCAATCCTGGAGAAGAGTTCTACAAGGGGAACCCCCTAGAGGTAACCCAGGAAACTGAATTTGAAATAACAATCATAAACATCATCAAGGAATTCAATGAATTTAAATAACACACAAACAAATCAAACACATATGCACCAAATTCTGGTACACCCAAATTCATCAAAACAACACTACAGGACTTTAAGACACAGATTAACCTCAACTTAGTAATAGATTCTACAAGGGGAACCCCCTAGAGGTAACCCAGGAAACTGAATTTGAAATAACAATCATAAACATCATCAAGGAATTCAATGAATTTAAATAACACACAAACAAATCAAACACATATGCACCAAATTCTGGTACACCCAAATTCATCAAAACAACACTACAGGACTTTAAGACACAGATTAACCTCAACTTAGTAATAGAAGAGGACTTCAATACCCCACTGTCTCCATTAGACAGGTCAACTGGACAAAGAATAAAGAGAGAGACATCTGAATTAAATGATACCATACATCAAATGGACCTAACAGATGTCTTTCAAATATTCCACCCAAGCACCAAAGAATACACTTTCTACTCAGCACCTGTTGGAACTTTTTCAAAAATTGAGCATACACTGGGCCACAAAACAAACCTCAACAAATACAAAAATATTAAATAATTCCATGCATTCTATTGAACTACAAAGCTATAAAGCTCAAAATCAACACTGGATGAGGCTGTAGTCACTACACGAACTCATGGAGACTGAACACACACTCCTAAACAATGAGTGGGTCAAAGGAGAAATTAAGAAAGAAATAAACGAATTCCTGGAATTCAACGAAAAGGACAGTACAACACAGCACAACCTATGGGACACTTTAAAAGCAGCCCTAAGAGGGAAGTTCATAGCTCTAAGTGCCTACATTAAAAAAGTGTAAAGAGCCCCCAAAAATAAAGAACACAAATAAATGACTTAACATTGCAAATCAAGACACTTGAAAAGCAACAACAAATGAAACCCAAACCCAGCAGATGAGAAGAAATAACAAAAATCAGAGCAGAAATTAAGGAAATAGAAACAAAGAAAACAATACAAAGAATCAATGAATCTAAGAGCTGGTTCTTTGAAAAGCTAAACAAGATAGTCAGACCCTTGGCCCACTTAACCAAAAGAAAGAAAGAGCAAATCCAAATTAACAAAATCAGAGATGAAAGGGGAAACATCACAACAGACACCCAAAAGATCCAAACCCCTATAAGGAAATATTTAAAAAACCTGTATGTTACTAAATCTGAAAGTCTAAGAGAAATAGATGGATATCTGAAACCATGGGAACCTCTAAAGTTAAACCAAGAAGAGATCAACAGTTTAAACAGACCCATAGCATATAAGAAAATTGAAACAGTAATACAAAGCTTCCAACTAAAAAAGCCCAGGCCCAGATGGATTTACAGCAGAATTCCACCAGACATTTAAAGAAGACCTCCAACCAATGCACCATAAATTATTCAAAATGATAGAAACAGAGGAAGAACTCCCAAATTCCTTCCATGGAGCCAGCATCACTCTAACACCCAAACCAGGTAAAGACACAACCAAAAAAGAAAACTATAAACCCATATCCTTAATGAACATAGATGCAAAAATTCTCAACAAAATACTTGCAAACCGCATACAGGCACACATCAAAAGGATCAATCACCATGATCGAGTAGGCTTTATCCCAGAGATGCAGGGACGGTTCAATATATGCAAGTCAATAAACATCATTAATCATATAAATGTACTCAAAGACAAAAACCACATAGTCATCTCAATAGATGCAGAAAAGGCTTTTGAAAAAATTCAGCATGCACTTATGTTCAGTCTTGGACAGAATTGGACTGGAGGGAAGATACCTCAACATAATTAAAGCCATATAAAACAAACCCACAACCAATATCATTCTAATGGAGAAAAACTGGAAGCATTCCCATTAAAATCAGGAACCAGACAAGGATGTCCACTATCTCCACTCCTTTTCAACATAGTGCTTGAAACTCTTGCTAGAGCAATAAGACAGGAGAACGAAATTAAATGAGTATTAATTGGAAAAGAAAAAGTCACACTGTCACTTTTTGCAATTTTTACAAAATCAATCTACAAAAATCTGTAGCCTTTCTATATACCAATAATAAGCAATTGGAGAAAGAATAGAGGGAAATGCTCCCATTCACAATTGCTGCAAAATATTTTAAAGTATCTTGGAATAAATCTGACAAAAGACACCAAAGATCTCTACAATGGAAATTTTAAATTGTTAAAGAAAAAGATTGAGGAAGACACCAGGAGATGGTAGGACCTCCCATGTTCATGGATTGGAAGAATTAATATCGTTAAAATGACCATCCTACCAAAAGCAATATATAGATTCAATGCAATGCCAATCACAATCCCCCTGACATACTTCACAGAATTAGAAAAATGCATCCTTAAATTCGTATGGAGGCACAAAAGACCCTGGATAGCCAAAACAACTCTCAGCACAAAGAGCAATGCTGGGGTGGATTACTATACTAGATCTCAAAGTATATTACAGAGCCATAATCATTAAAACAGCATGGTACTGGTGCAAAAACAGACACATAGATCAATGGAACATCATTGAAGATCCAAAGCTGAGTACATGCAATTTAACCACTGATATTTGACAAAGGTGCCAAGAACACACAATGGAGGAAAGACAGCAGCTTCAACAAATGGTCCTGGCAAAACTGGATCTCCACTTGTAGAAGAATGAAACTAGATCCTTATCTTTCACCTTGCACAAAAGTAAACTCCAAATGGATAAAAGACCTAAATGTGAAACTGGAAACCCTAAAATTATTAGAAGAAAATATTGGCAGTAACTTCCAGGACATAGGTGTAGGAAAAGATTTTCTAAATCACACAGAAGTTTCTCAGGAATTAAAGTCAGCAATCAATAAATGGGACCTCATTAAACTAAAAAGCCTCTGTACAACAAGAGAAACAATCAAAAAAGTGAAGAAAAAACCCACAGAATGGGAAAAAATCTTCACCAGTGACACATCTGACAGAGGTTTAACATCCAGAACATATAAAGAACTCAAAAAACAAAGAATTGAGAAACCTAGTGACCCAAAAAGATGGGCTAAAGATTTAAACAGAGAGTTCTCAAAGGAAGAAATAAAGATGGCTAAGAAACATCTCAAAAAGTGTTCAACATCATTAGTAATTAGGGAAATGCAAATTAAAACCACCATAAGGTATCACCTTTCCCCAGTCAGACTGGCTAGGATCAAGAGAACAAATGATACCAAATACTGGCGAGGATGTGGAGAAAGGTGAATGCTCATTCATGCTGGTGGGATTGCAAACTCATGCGGCCTCTATGGAAAACAGTGTGGAGAACTCTTAAAAACTAAAAATAAACATACCATATGACCCGGTTATACCACTCCTTGGCATATGCCCAAAGGACTCATCCTATTGCAGAGACACTTGTACAACCATGTTTGTTGCTGCTCTTTTCACAATAGCTAAGAGATGGAAGCAACCTAAG
>NW_008331307.1:870096-883582 GCF_000622305.1 Nannospalax galili | reverse complement strand
CAAAAAAAGTGGTATATTTACACAATAGAGTTCTATTCAGCAGTAAAGAAAGATGAAATAATGAAATTTGCAGGTAAATGTATGGATCTAGAAAATGTTATACTATGTGAAGCAACACAGAACTCAGAAAAACAAACAACATATGTTCTCCCTCATATGTGGATCCTAGCACCAAATCCTTTTAAATTCCAGGTCCTTTTAATAAGATGATGCTATACAGCAGTCCCTTCTGCATTAAATAACTACCATCATCATGATTTCCGCTGAGCCTAATCACTAAACATAGTCACAATTGAGCTTGTTGATGGTTGTGCTCATTCATTAAAGGAGTGCCAAGCAGGGTCACTGGACCCTCACCTGAGTATCCAGCCACTCTTCCTACACAAGTAGTCCAGCCTTGGAAGACAAAAGAAAAATGAGGAAGAACCCAATAGTGGGATGCTTTTGGAAGCTCTTGTCAAGAAACTCCAATTGAATCTCATATGGACATTTGAAAATTGCCCTGTTCTGACTTTTTTTTCCTAGTTCCCTGTCTAGAACTTGTAATGCTAATTACTCTTGCCTTTACTTCTCCTTCACATCTCCTATTCATGATTCAAGGACTTTGATTCAAGGACTTTCTTCTCCCCTTAGAGACAAAAGTTATGCAATTTGGGAGTCTTTTAGATAGACCCACTGGAGGGGTACTCCAATTGCCTCACCCTGAATCCCTGTTCAGCATGGAAGAAGACAGAACAGCCTGCATCCCTGCTCCCTATTAGCAATTTGGGTAAACCCTTCAGAGGATGGCGTGATAAGAATAGGAGGTAGGAATTGGCTAGGCAGTTAGGGTAAAAAGACCCCAAAGAAATGTAGCCAGTTGATTGGCTAAAAGTCAAAATATCCTTGGCCCTGTTAGCAACACACTCTGTTCCAAGGCCAAAAATGTCAAATGTATTTGGGAGCTTGTATCTAATCCTTAAAAGATTTTAAGGTTACCTCTTCAGAGGGGGCAATGTTGGAGGGGAGGGAGTGAGCATGGATTTGATCAAAACACCTTACATGCATGTATGAAATTCTCAATAAAGTTTTTGTAAAAATTTGAAAAAAAAATACTTTGGAGAGCTGGAGTTCCTGTCTACACAGGCGGGCACTTCTACTAGTGAAATATCCTACAAGGGGATGAACAGTGAGTATTGAGTATTCTCAAGCTGTTTTGCTCTAGCATGCCTTCTGATTAGAAAATTGACTTCCTAGACTATCTGAATAATGCTGAAACCCATTCTCCATGAGTAGACTTCTGCTAACTCCTAAATACCATGGAATATTTTCTCATCCAATTACTTTAAAATGTTTCCAGTTTTCCAATAAATTCTGCCAATATGGATTTTGTCAAAAAAAAATTAAGAAAACAAATGACCCAATTAAAATTGGGGTATAGATTTGAACAGAGAGCTCTCAAAAGAAGAAATAAAAATGGCTAAGAAACACCTTGAAAAGTGTTCAGCATCCTTAGTAACTAGGGAACGCAAAGCAAGCCCACTTTAAATTTTCATCTTACCCCAGTCAGAATGGCTAAGATCAAAAGAACACATGACACCAAATGCTGGCAAGAATGTGGGGAAAGGGGAGTTCATTCACTGCTGATGAAATTGCAAACTGGTGCAATCACTGTGGAAGTCAGTATGGAGAACTCTTAAAAAATTAAAAACACATTTACCTTATGATTCAGCTATACTGCTCCTCAGTGTATACTCAAAGGGCCCATCCTACTGCAGATACTTGCTCAGCCATATTTCTTGCTGCTCTTTTCACAATAGCTAAGAAATGGAAATAACCTGTGTTCCTCAACTAATGAATAAATGATGAAAATGTGGTATATTTACACAATGGCGTTCTACTCAGCAGTAAAGGAAAGATGAAATCATGAAATTTGCAGTTAAATGGATGGAACAAGAAACTGTTATACTAAGCGAAGTAACACAGACTCAGAAAGCAAAGAACGTATGTTCTCGCTCATTTGTGGGGTTTTAGCTCCAAATCTTTAGATGTGAGTGTATGCCCTGATGCAAAAGCAAGAGGCAGGAAAATAGAAAGGAACCATGGGGATAAAGCACAGGAAGGCACTAGGGAAGGGGGAAGGAGGGGATAATAGAAACCAGGTGTTATCAAGAGGGAAATGCAGGAAATGGGGGTAATTTAAAGTGGAAGAGAGGAGGAAGGCTTATATATGGGAAGAAGGACAGATAAATAATGCTTAAGGGGTGTGATAAACCTAAGTACACACGAGTGCATGTGAAGTTGAACAATGTGGAGCAGCACAGTGCCAGGCAGAGGAGCCTCCCTTCAAGTTGTTGGTCAGGGTATTCTAAGAGACTCCCCAAACTGCACAGGCTGTTGACGCCACCCTGATTGCCTTCCAGAACTTGGACGTAAAACTGTATTGCTGAAGACAGGACATACTTTAGACATGGCTTGGTACAATGAAAGCAGCATACAATTTGATTTGTGAATTGCTGTTTGGGGAAATTAAATATTTGGGGTGGCAGTTGATTATGGGGGATGAAATGGCAGAAAGCAAAGCCATGGATGTGCAAGACTGCTATATAGTTGAACTGAACATTTCAAATTATTTCTTTTATAAGATGAATAAAATACTACACAGTTCCCTGGCTACATAACACTAGATGTCTGGGAATGGCAAGATGGCTCAGTAGGTAAAGGCATCTGCTGGAGAGACTGATGACTTGAGTTTGATCCCCAGAACCCACATTGCGGAAGGAGAGAACCAACTCCTGAATTTTCGTCTGTCTGTCTGTCTGTCTCTCTCTCTCTCCTCTCTCTCTCTCTCACACACACACTGAGAGAGAGAAACAAATAAAATGTACTAAAAAGCTGGATATCTGTTATAAAAACTTTGAAAATATGATATTGCTTCATTTTCATGTTCTTACTTCCAAGGACTTACCCAAATTTGCTCAAAACTGTACTTTCTAACTCAAACTCGTTATCCTCACCCCAATTTCTTCTACTTTATTGCCATTATTACCATGTATCTGATTGGGGTACACTTCCAACACCATAGTCTCTGTGACTTTTGAACTCATTTAATCCATATGTTTGGGAATAGGTGGAACAACTTAAATCTTAGAATCATTTAGAATAACTAACAACAGCTTGTGATTTAGCCCTAATGCCCCAAACCCTACATTTCAAACAGCTGCTCCTCCAAGTCATCAAGTCTACCTCCTCCTAATCCATACCAACAATTCAGTGCAGCACTGCTCCCATTTTATCAGTCCCTGGTTTCAGACACTGGCCTATCTAGTTTCTCTGTTGCCAGTCACTAAATCTAGTATGTTTTACTTTTGTTACTTGGCCCACTGCATCAATTACCCAACCTATATAATTTTAGTGCTTTACAACGGCTCGTCCTAAGTCTCAGTCTTGCACAGACTATATTTATAAATTCTAAATCCAAATTTTCTTTTGCTGTCAGTAAAATTCAAATTTTCTTTCATGTCTTATCCTTTCCCATTCTGAAATACTAGAAAAACTCATTTCTGGTTGCACATCACCGTAAAATATCGCTACCACATAAAGCACTTATTAAAGAAACAGCAATTTAAAAATCAGTGTATTCTGTAACGAACGTGTGGTTTATTCATTTTGAATTCTCTACTAAAGCTCCCAATACTTGTGTCATTATGTAAATATTTTGGAAATGTACAGAATCATGAATTCAAAGAATTCTAGCAATAACGTTAAAGGAATGCTATGTGGGTCTGGAGACACTGTGATGGCTCATCAGTGAAGAGCACTGATTGCTCTTGCAGAGGACCTGGGTTTGATTTCCAGCACCCACATGGTGACTAACAACTGTGCGTAACTTCAGTTCCGGGGGATCCAATGCCCTCTTCTGACTTCTGCAGGCATTGCATGACATGGGTGCATGTACACATGTGCAGGCAATACACACATACACATAAAATAAAAATAATAAATAAAATATTAAAAAATAAAGTAATGCTATGTATATCTTAGAGATAAGAATAAGAAATTGTATTTAAATAATAAAGTTACTTATATTAAGGAGCCTTCTGTGTCTGGAGAAATGATCCAGTTGATACAGCAGCTGCTATGTAGACATGAGTGTATGGGTTTGGATCCCCAGCACCCATGTAAAACATGGGTGCAGTTGTATATTTTGTAGCCCCAACACTGATAGGGAGGAGATAAATAGATGCCTGCAGCTTATCGAGCAGCCAGATTACCTGAGGTGACCAAGCTTCAGGTTCAATGTGAGACTGAGGAAATAAAGTGGAGAGCAAATTAGGAAGATGCCCAACATCTATTTTGGCTTCCACATACACGTACACATGTACCTGCACACATAATGCACATACGAACATACAAACAGGAAGTCTTCCAAAACACTGTCACCTATATTATTTTATAATAACAAATGTATCATAGATATTATTTGTATTTATTTTGTTACATAATTTTATATAAGAAACTTTCCCATCAACATATTTCTTTTCTAGACAAAACCATACATTGCTTAGATAAACTGATTACAACCTTGTTCAGAATATAAAATAACAAAAATGAATTTTATGAATGATATTAACAAGTGTATTTCCCAAATCACATTGCCCTTACTTATGATTAGTTTTTAGATGGATACTATTCCTCCCTAAAATAAACATTCTACTATTTTCATCTAATTCATATTTTGATTAATAGTTCCATAAATTTATAAAAGCTATTTTAAAGGAATAAGGCTTTAGTTTTAAAAGGGAAGAAAAAATTATAATATTAATGTATACATCAAATGTAAACTTCAACGACTTCCATGTCAAATTTAAGAACCATTTAGTCATTATTTTGTCAGTAAAGAAATGGATAAAATGGAAGAGCCAGACTGTGCAATGCTCATTTCCCAAAAGAGACAATCTAAACAACTCTCCATGCATGAAAGTGCTTCTCACTCATCACTAACTCCTAATCCCAGGCAGCACACTATGGAGAGAGATGCCCTCTACTGCCAAAGGACAGCAACCTTTGTGGGGAATAAGAACAGACTGTTCTGGGTATAAACACTTAGCTTGATCCAGTAAAATCCAAGAAAAGTGAGCTCCCTGAAGCCCCATATTCCAGTTTGGGGTCAGTTGACTGCAAATCCAAGCTTTCCCATGTGCCTGACTAACTCAAAATCCCTAAGCTCTAGTAAGAGCCTATTACATAGCTTTTGTCCAACCCTTATTGCTAGGTCCAGCACTAGATTTAATCTTCAATTACAGTCTAGACCAGTTCAGCCATAGGCTTCTAGAATCCTTCTTGACTGAAGTATACAGCTGTCCCCTTTGATCACAGATTTCAAGTTTACCCTCAATCCATGCCAGACATTTTGGACATTCATTAAACTAGCTCCTACAGTTCTATGTTCTGGGTACAACCTAAGTTCCAGACCAGCCCACACACACCCAGGCTGCAGGCTTTGAACACCTCTAGCTTCTGAGACCAAGATGGCTCTCATAAACACAAGTTCCAATAGTTCTCAGCACTTGGCTGTTCACTGCAGTTCCAGTCTCCTCCCTGGCCCTAGAGCCCAGATTCCTGAAGACTTTGGATATGGGAATGTACTTACTAACTCTGGCAAAATTAATTTTCTACCTCTTCAAATGTACAGATAACAATGCATAGGAAAGGACACCAGGAACAATCAAGGATATGTGACAGCATTGAACGGTAAAACCAATAGGCCCCGTAAACCCTAACTAGAGATGTTCACATAGTGCTTGACAAAGAATGTATGATAATTGAATTAAAGAAGCTCTGTTGTCAAGAAAATGGAGGACCAATGGAAAGTAATTGGAAACAAATTAAAACCAAAAAGATTTAGAAATAAATTTTGGAGATGAAATGATACTGAAAAACACAATGAGTACAAGAGGAAGCATCAGCATCAGCATCAGAATACATCAAGCAGAGATGAGAAGGCAAAAACTTACAAGTGTGTATATTCATCGATTCTACTGATCCATATTGAGAAACTCAATAAAAAGAGGAACTGTAAAAGAAGAGAATGAATCCTGCTCTCTGAGACAAGGGATTCCAGGATGCTATGATGTGCTCACTTCTCAGTGAATACCTCTCAGACCAAGACAGAGGAGCAGGATGTAAACAAAGAGCATATCAAGAAAACTGTCAACCAAGAATACTTTAGTGAGTAAAACTGTCTTCAGAAACGGAAGATAATGAGGCTCCCAGACAAACTGAATTTGAGGATCATTACCAGACCTTTTCTACAGAAAGGATTTAGTAAGTACAATAACTATTAACATTCCCTGACAAAAGTAAGTGCTCCATCAATTCAGAGTGAATTTATAAGTCATTTAAATCTATTATATTCAGACTGGAGAGATGTCTCAGTGGTTAAGTGCACTGACTGCTCTTGTAGGGGACCAGGCTTGATTCCCAGTACCTACATGGCAGCTAACACCATCCAAAACTCCAGTTCCATGGGATCCTACACTCTCTTCTGACTTCTGCAGGCATTGCACTTACCTATACCAGGCAATACTCTCATACACATAGAATAAAAATAATAAATAAATAAAATATAAATCTATTAAATCCATTATATATAATAAACATGTAAGTCATTTATATCCATAATATAATATTAAAATTGGTAACTACAATGATATGTTGAAGAATATACAGTGTTTAAAAAATCAAATTGGGCCATCAAAATAAAAAATATAAACAGTAAAAGTGGTTCAATGTGGTAAAAGTCAGGCTGTTAGCACGACAGCAGGTTCAAACCAGTGGATGTTTTATGTAAATCACATGGCATAAATGGTCAGCATTTATTTTTCAACTTACTGGAATTTAGAATCATTATGCCAGTAAACCTCTGGGCATGTCTCTGAGGAAGATTCTAGAGTAGGATAACTGAAATGGAAAAATCCATCACTCGCTAGGTGGGGTTCTGCACTGAAAAAAAAACAAAACAAACAAAGATAACTAAAGGGGTCCATTTACCCCCTGCATCCTGACTGCAGATGCAGTGTGATCAGCTGCAAAAGATCGTGCCACCATGCTTTTCCCACCACGGTGCGCTACACTCTTGAGCTGTGAACTAAAATGGACCATTCCTTCTTTAATACTGACTCAGAAGTTCTGTAAGAAATAAGTAAAAATTCGATAAAAACACTTTTTTCTTTTTTGATTTTTTGAGGCAGGGTCTCCCTGTAGCCCCAGCTGTCCTAGAACTCACTATGTAGACCAGGCTGGCCTTGAACACACAGAGATCTGCCTGTCTCTGCCTCCCGAGTGCTGGGATTAAAGGCGTGTGCCACCACACATTGCTTTAAAAACAGCATTTATGAAATTGTTTCCGCAGAATTAGTACACAGGATCCCATTCAACTGTGGTCTAAGGGGAAGGCTCCATCCTGAACTGGCAGCAAACTTTCACAGAGTTCATCACATGGCTCTGATTTCATGGGCATGAAGAACTAAAGAAAGAGGTCATTATGAGGTTCTTGTACAACAACAGTTCCTGTGAGCTGCTGAGGACAGGCACCATGTGTGGCAGGGTCAGAGTCCCTTGAAACAGGCTCCAAGAGACCATTGTGTGAAACTGCAATGGCCATCTCATGGCGTTGGAGTTACCAGAATCATGTGATATCTTTGGTTGTTTTTTTCAATATATATTTCTATTGAAATTTTGTGCACTTCATACAAAGCATCTTAATTATCTTTATGCCCCCTCCCCCACTTGAAACCCCTACGGACTCCCCACTAAAAAATTTCTTGCAGTCTGTCATATGTTAAGGCTTACTGAGTCAAGTTTGTGTGCCCAGATATTTTTCACTGTGAGTTCATCTACTGGATTCTAGTCAGCCTATCCAGAAATCTAGAGTCACTTCCCTCAAAGAAGATCAGCTCTCCCTCACCTAGCAGTAATCAGCTGCCAGTATTTCTTCAACTAAGGCTGGGAGCTGCTGACCATTTCCCAAGTTCTATGCTGGTTTTTTGTCTGATTGAGTTTGCATGGGTCTTGTGAATGCTGACATCATTACTGTAAGTTCATATGAGCAAGTTCCCAGAGCCATGGAAGACAGTTTCCTTACGATCATGCACCGACCCTGGGTCTTTATATCTTTCTGCTCTCTCTTCTGCAATGGTCTCTGAACCCTGGGTGGGTGAGTGTTAATATAGGAATCCTATCCAGGGACATGGACTGTGTAGACTCTTATTCTCTACACTTTGGCAGTTGTGGCTTTCTGTGTTCATCACTCTGTGTTGTATGAGGAAGCTTCACTGATAAGAGATGAGAAATGTGTTAGTATTCTCTCCTTGTTCTGTTATGTTCCATGAGCTTTAGGTGCAGAGGTTGCATTGTAGATGTGTCGCTTAGGGTTGGGCATCTCTCAGAAACATTCATTCTCTGTGTATGACCAATTGTAGAACCCTGTAAGAGTTTTCATCTGTTGCACATAGAAGCTTCTTTGATGAGTAGTACAAGTATACTTACCTGTCAATATAAGGATCGATATATATAGCACACAGTAAGAAATCATATTTGTCTTTTGTCTAGGTATATGACAGAGGTAAAATTTTCTCTAAGATGTACGACCTCTCTAATCATGTACATTTGGCTATATTTGCAGTGCCACACAACTGTGTGGTATCTGTTGAGGGAAGCTGCAGGAATATAATGCACTGGTCTCAAAAATCTTCATGTGCTACAGACAGCCTAACTAGAAAGGTAGGGCTCCCTAAACCCTTTGAAGCTGAGCTGATTCCATCGGGAGCTGTAATGTTGGCCTTGGAGCTGTAGAATTTGGTATTTGTGCATCTTGATTTCAGTCTTGCTTTCATCTGATCTTTCTTAACATTTGTTGGTTTGTCCCTGTTGGAATGGTAATATTTACTCCGTGCCATTATACATTGGAATTATGAAACTTATTTATTTTTATTTCATAGATGCTTACAGTTAAGAAATTACTTTGATTTTCAGAAGACAGACTTGAACTTCTTAATGATATTTTGTTTAACCCAGCACTCGGGATGCAGAGGCAGGCAGATCTCTGTGAGTTCAAGGACAGCCTGGTTCACATAGTGAGTTCCAGGACATCGGGGGTTACAGGGAGGCCCTGTCTCAAAAGAACCAAAAAAAATTATTTATTTAATAACCACAAAAGTAGAAGAAGCATTTCATTACAGCAGCATTGAAATATTCAATAACAATTTCCAGAGCTAAGATGCATCTCTTTCAAAATGGGCTGTAAATTTTTAGATTTACAATTGAATTAATACAGTTATACAATATAGTACTCAGTATAAACCCTATAAAAAAGATCTCCATTTCATTATTAAAATTTACAGTTTCATACAGAAAAACTCATTTATTATTATTAGACGCTAAGATGTTTGCATATGTGTTTCTGATCTCTATATATCTGATTATTACTAGTCACAGTCGGTTACTTTCTGAGTTCCTTGGCATCACATGGATATAAAGTCATCAGGTAGATTTCAGTGGTAATGTTTTTCACATCTACTAATTATTAAGGAGTGCGCCACCATGCCCGGCAGAAAAACTCAATTTTAATGCAGATAACACTTAGATATTTGCACATGCATCTCTAATCTCTATATATCTGATTATTACTAGTCACAGTTGGTTACTTGCTGAGATCCTAGGGACCTGAGCATGTATATAAAGTTATCAGGTAGATTTCAATGGTAATGTTGTTCACCTCTACTAATTAACATGAAGCAAATTTTTATGCTTCTTCCTCAAATAGCTCATTATTTTTACTTATTGATTTTTTGTGTGTGTATTTCATACGGAACTTCCCAGTCTTATTCACCTATGTACCCACATCCCAAGTGACACTTTCCCATGCCCCTCCGTGATGCTGAAGCCCATACACTCTGTCATCCCAGTTATTGTACACTCTGTTGTCAGTGCCCCCAGACGTACCCCAGAGCTTATCCATCTGCTGAGTCTAGTCAGCCTGTCTATAATTCCCTGTTTTAGGAAGATCAGCTCTTCCTCATCTGGCAGCAAGCTGTTGCCAATATTCCTTTAGGAAAGATTGGGGTCTGCTGTTTGTTTTGCCATTTCTATGCTGGGTTACTGTCTGGGAGTCTCTTGGGCCACCCTGGCCAAAAATTCAAAGGAAGGAATTGCCTGTCTGGCATTGTGTCTTGTTATGGAGCCTTTAGCTATATACATGGACTCCTAAAGAATTATATTGATCCACTTAATCTTTGGTTATATTTTCCTTTTGGGTGTTTAAGACCATGCAGTTGACCCAGATAAACCAATTTATTTTACTCTTAAGGTCATTTGAGGATCTGTTCCTCAGGGGTCACATAGGCTTAGGAGGAGCCCCTGGCTCCTTTCCTCTACCAGTTCCATCTATGTGAAGATAAGTCAAAGGTCCTGCTTGACTGTGGATAGCTTCACTTGGAAGCATGGAGGAAATGTTTCCTCTGTGTTGACCCTTCTCTTTGTAGACTGGACACTGGTTCAAGTCCATCTGGTGGGGTCTCCATGGTGTTCTTGATCAAGAGGATATGTGACTCAAAATAGTTACAGGACATGTAGAGAGATGCTCCATAGATCCCTGGAACTTAGTCAACCTTGGAGGGCAAGAAGCAAACAATGTCCTTTAAGTCCATCTGACCAAATTAGTATAGGCCTCAAAGTATGAGTGTTAAACATCCAAGAAGGTTAGTTCTACCAGTCTGGTACTTTTAATTACCATGTGCTATGTAGGTAAAGCTTGGACAAAGACCAAAGGTTCTCAGATAAACCTTGACTAGACACATATTATGTTCCTTGAGCTAGTAGTATGTATAATTTGTCAGTAGGATGTGGGACTAATATGGTTCCCTCTGTTTCTTTCAAATGTAGTTCAGCATTATTTATCTCTTGCATTGTCTAACCTTTCCACCATGGTTTCTCCATTTAAAGTGCCCCCATTTTTTCTCATTTCTCCCTTAAAAATACCCTTCTCCTATGGCCTCACCTCTCTTGAGCACCTTCTTTCCCTTTAGGCCCAAGATTCCTGGTATAAACTCCCTCCCCTCTCCCCTTAAAATAACCTCATTTTTATCCAGATCTCCATTATTAATGCCTGTTTCCTACTGCTCTTTTCTTTCAGATTCTTTCTTTTACTTTACCTCCCTGATTCCTTTTCATTATCCTGGTTCCTATAGTTATGTCTGGATACACATTCACTTATAAGGATTTGGTGCTGGGATCCACATATGAGGGAGAACATATGTTGTTTGTTTTTCTGAGTTTGTGTTACTTCACTTAGTATAACAGTTTCTAGTTCCATCCAATTATTCACAAATTTCATGATTTCATCGTTCTTTACTACTGAGTAAAACTCCACCATATAAATGAACCACATTTTCATTATCCACTCTCAGTTGAGGGACAGTTAGGTTGCTTCCATCTCTTAGCTATTGTCAAAAGAGCAGCAACAAACATGGATGTACAAGTGTCTCTGCAAAAGAATGAGTTCTTTGGGTATATGCCAAGGAGTGGTATAACTGGGTCAAATGGTAGATTCATTTGTAGTTTTTAAAGAGTTCTATACACTGCTTTCCATAGGGGTTGAAGAAATTTGCAATCCCACCAGTAGTGGATGAGCATTCCCCTTCCAATTCTGTGAAGAATGTCATGGGGATTTTGATTGGCATTGCACTGAGTGCCCTTTCCTCACATCCTCTCCAACATTTGGTATTAAGATGTTTCTTAGCCATCTTTATTTCTTCTTTTGAGAACTCTCTGTTCAGCTCCTTAGCCCATCTTTTAATTGCATTACTTCCTTTCTTGATTCTTTGTTTTTTGAGTTTGTTATATATTCTGGATATTAAACCTCTATCAGATGTGTCACTGGTGAAGATTTTCTCCAAATCTATGGGTTCACTTCCTTGGTTGCTTCTTTTGGTGTACAGAAGCTTTTTAATTTAATGAGGTCCCATTTGTTGATTCTTGACCTATTTCCTGGGCAACTGAAGTACGGTTTAGAAAATCCTTTCCTACACCCATGTCTTGTAGGTTATTGCCAAAGTTTTCTTCTAACACTTTCAGAGTTTCAGGCTTCACATTAAGGTCTTTAATCCATTTGGAGCTGACTTTTGTGCAAGGTGAAAGACAAGGGTTTAGTTTCATTCTTCTACAGGATGTGATCCCATTTCCCCAGTACCATTTACTGAACATGCTGTCTTTCCTCCAGTGAATGTTCTTGGCCCCTTTGTCAAATATCAGGTGGCTGAAAATGCATATACTCATACATGGGTCTTCAATCTTATTCCATTGATCTATGGGTCTATTTTTGTGCCAGTACCATGTTGTTTTTATGACTATAGCTCTGTAATACAGCTTAAAATCTGGTATAGTAATCCCCCCAGCATTGCTCTTAGTACTCAGGGTTGTGTTGGCTATCTGAGGTCTTTTGTGCTTCCATATGAATCTTAGGATGTTTTTTCCAATTCTGTAAGGAATGACATTGGGATTTTTATTGGCATTGCATTGAATCTATAAATGGCTTTCAGTAGGATGGTCATTTTCACAATATTAATTCTTCCAATCCATGAGCATGGGAGGTCCTTCCATCTTCTGATGTCTTCCTCAATCTATTTTTAAAGATTTAAAATTTTCCCTGTTGAGGTCTTTAATGTCTTTGGTCAGGTTTATTCCTAGATATTTTATTCTTTATTTATTTTTATTTTTTTGCAGCTATTGTGTATGGAAGTGTTTCCATATACTCTTTCTCTGATTGCTTGTTATTGGTGTATAGAATGGATACACACTTTTGTAGATTTATTTTGTAACCTGCCACATTATTGAAAGTGTTAATCATTTCTAGGAGTCTTCTGGTAGAAGTTTTGGCATCTCTTAGATATAATATTATATCATCTGCAAAAAGGGATAATTTGATCTCTTCTTTTCCAATTTTTACTCCTTTAATTTACTTCTCTTGTCTTATTGCTCTTGCAAGAGTTTCAAGCACTATGTTAAAAAGGAGTGGAGACAGTGGACAGCCTTGTCTGGTTCCTAATTTTAATAGGAATCCTTCCAGTTTTTATCCATTTAGAATGATGTTGGCTGTGGGTTTGTTGTATAGAGCTTTAATTATGTTGATTTATGTTCCCTTTGGTCCAATTCCTTCTCGGACTTTGAACATAAATGCATTTTGATTTTGTCATCTATTGACATGGTGATGTGGCTCTTGTCTTTGAGTCTATTTATATAATTTATGACATTTATTGACTTATGTATATTGAACCATCTCTGCATCTCTGGAATAAAGCCAACTTGATAATGGTGGATGCTTTTTTTTTTTTTTTTTTTAATGTGTCTGTATGTGGTTTGCAAGCATTTTGTTGAGAATTTTTGCATCTATGTTCATTAAGTTTACGGCTCATTGTTTACTGAAATCATTTTCTTTCATTGGTTCATA
>NW_008331307.1:868159-870002 GCF_000622305.1 Nannospalax galili | reverse complement strand
TACTGTTTCAATTTCCTTATGTGTTATGGGTCTGTTTAAGCTTTTGATCTCCTCTTGGTTTAGTTTTGGTGGTTCCCATGCCTTTAGATAACCATCTGTTTCTTTTAGGTTTTCAAATTTAGTAGCATATACATTTTTAAAGTATTCCCTTATAATGTTCTGGATTTTTGTGATGTTTCCCCTTTCATCTCTGATTTTGTCAATTTGGAGGTGCTCTTTCTTTCTTTTGGTTAACTGGGCTAGTGGTCTGTCAATCTTGTTTATCTTTTCAAAGAACCAGCTCTTAGATTCGCTGATTGTATTGTTTTCTTTGTTTTTATTTAATTAATTTCTGCTCCATCTGCTCTTTTTGTTATTTCTTCTTGTCTGCTGGGTATGGGTTTTGTTGTTTTTCAAGTGTCTTGAGTTGCAATGTTAAGTTTTTTATTTGTGTTCTTTCTGATTTTTTAATTAATGTACTTAGAGCTATAAACTTTCCTCTAAGGACTGCTTTCAACATGTCCCAGAGGTTTTGTTGTGTTGAATTGTCCTTTTCATTTAGTTCCAGTAATACTTTTATTTTTTTCTTCACTTCTCCTTTGACCCATTCATCATTCACGACTGTGTTGTTTAATCTCCATGTGTTCATGTTGTTACTAGGATTACTTTCAGTGTTGATTTTAAGCTTTATTGCACTGTGGTCTGATGGAATGCATGGAATTATTTTATTTTTTTTGTATTTGTTGAGGTTTGTATTGTGCCCCACTATATGGTTGATTTTGGAGAAAGTTCGGGGGTGTTGAGTAAAAAGTATGTTCTTTGGTGATTTGGTGGAATATTAGGTGGATGTCTGTTAGGCCCATTTAATGTGTGGTATTGTTTAATTCAAATGTCTCTCTGTTAATTTTCTGTTCTGTTGTCCTATCTAATGGAGACAATGGGGTATTGAAGTCCCCTACTATTAATGAGTTGGGATTAATCTGGGTCTTAAAATCCTGTAGTACTGTTTTTATGAAGTTGGATGCACCAGAGTTTGGTGAATATATGCTATACTAAAAGAATAAGATCCTCATTGGTAGTTTGATACATAAAGGAAGAGTCAGTTTCTACAAAGTGCCAGTATCAAGCTGAGGCTTCAAACCCAAAACAGTGCTTTGAGATAAAGTGGAATTTTAGTTCACGATATGTTCATGATTGTAATATCTTCTTGGTCAATTGTTATTTTGATCAAAATGAAGTGGCCCTCTTTATCTCTTCTGATTAGTTTTAGTTCGAAGTTCATTTTGTCAGATTTTTAGTATTGCAATGCCTGCTTTATTTCTTAGTACCATTCACTTGGTATATTTCTTTCCCATCCTTTCACCTTAAGGTAATGCCTATCCTTGAAAGTGAGATGAGTTTCTTGCAGACAACAAAAACATGGGTTTTATTTGTTAATCCATTCAAATAACCTGTGCCTTTTGACTGGGGAGTGCAGTCCATTGATATTTAAAGTTATTAATGAAAGATGTGTACTGATTCCTGTCACTTTTATTTCTTTTCACATTCTTGGTGTACCTATGCATTTCCTGTTATACCTTCATTACATTTCTTTCTGTAACCCTTTGGGTATAGCAGTTCTTTTCTTCAGCCCCTTGTATTTCTTCAAGAACTCTCTGAAAGGCTGGTTTTGTGGACATGAATTCCTTCAGCCTATTTATGTCATAGAAGATTTTTCTTTCCCCTTCAACTATAATAGACATTTTGGCTGCATATAGTAATCTGGGTTGGCATCTGTGGTCATTTAACACTGGGAATACTTTGGTCCAGGCTCTTCTGGCTTTCATAGTTTGCATTGAAAAGTCAGCTGTGATCCTAATGGGTT
>NW_008331307.1:862395-868123 GCF_000622305.1 Nannospalax galili | reverse complement strand
TCTTTTGCAGCTTTCAGTATTCTCTCTTTGTTCTGTACATTTAATGTTTTTGCTATGATGTGCCGTGGAGAGTTTCCATTCTGGTCCTGTCTATTTGGTGCTCTATATGCTTCTTGTATTTGTATGGGCATGTCTTTCTTTAACTTTGGGAAATTTTCTTCTACAATTGTGTTGAAAATCTAGTCCATATCATTACCCTGAGAGTCTTCTCTTTCCTATATGCCTATGATTCATAAGTTTGGTCTTTTTATGGTGTCACACATTTCCTGCATATTCCATCTTGTGTTTACTTAAATTTTTCACAATCTTTGCCTGAGTGGTCTAATTTCTCCACTTTATCTTTCAGTCTTAATATTCTAGTTTTCATTTCATTCATCCTAATGGTGAGGCTTTCTCCTGTCATTTCTAATTGGCTTACTGAGTATTTTGCTTCCTTCTTCATTTCAGCCTGAGTATTCATCAATATTTCTAACTCTTCTGAATTCATTCAGAAGTTTATCCCTATCTTCCTTCAGTTCTTTTCCTTTGGTTTTTTTATTTCTTTGTGTGTTCTTTAAATTCACCGAATTCCTTTATCATTTTTATAATTGTTCTTTTGAATTCCATGTCCTGTGTTATCTCTAGGGGTTTCTCATTGTGCTCCTCTACAGGATTGTTGGTACTTGGTGGGGATATATTATTTGGGTTTTTCATCTTCTTATTTTTTCACTGTGATTTTGACTTGTGGATATCTTTTATAATTTCTGATTCTTGTGTGAGACCCAAGCCTTCTTTTGTTAAGTTTAGGTCTGCTTATTTTGGTAAATTTTGTGTGCCTTTGTGGTTTACTTATTGGACATGAAAAGCTAGTTGGTCTAGGCTTCAGGTTCTCTCTTTTGATTCTGTTTTGGAGGGGCCAGATGGCTTTCCTCTTCCTGCTCAGGAATTCCCACAGAAGCCCAAGTTGAATGAGGATCAAATGCTGTCATGCTTTCTGCTAAGGACTGGATCCCTCCAAGAAAGATGTTGTCCCCATGAATCTGGGGGGTTGGGCTGCCCAGAGATGCAAAGGGAGGTGGGCACAGAAAGAGGCTCCAAGGGCTCCTGGGGACTAGGGGGAGGGATTGGGCTGGTCTGGATGTAAAGGATCAGGAAGCAGTGGGAAATCTTGGCCAAGAGGTCAGTCCAGAGGTCTGGGGTGCCAAGATAAGAATTGTGCCCATTCCCAGGCTAAGAGGAGAGAGAGGGTGGGAGAGCTGGGAGGGTGAATGAGGCTTGGGGAGTCAAGGTATCACCAAACTTACCCAGGAAAGCTTCTGACCCCAGGTAGCTGTGGGGCTGGGATACTCAGATATGCAAAAGGGGGGTGGGGACAAGAAGAGTCTCCTAAGGCTCCTGGGAACCAGGAAAGCTGCTGGCCCTAGGAAGCTGGGGGTTATTTTACTTTTTATATGCATATAATGGTTTTGTTTTTTTATCATTTCTGCCCTCCACCACCCCTCTTCCACGCTCCTCTGGAAGTCCCCAAGATGTGCCCCTCCCAACTTCATTCTTTTTTTCCTAACCCACTGAATCTAATTAGTGCTGCTCATATGTTCACATATGTACACAGTTCTGGGGCTGTCCTTTGGAATATGGGCAACCTACACATGGCTACACCTCCAAAGACAAACAATTCTCTTTCCCTCCCAGCAGCAATCAGCTGCCAGTATCTCTTCAGCTAAGGTTATGACCTGATGAGGCCCTTCTATTTCCATACTAGAATTTTGACTGGCTTAATCTTGTGCTGGTCTTCTGCAGGTGACCACAGCTGCTGTCAGTACATGTGAGATTGGCCATGTCATGTCCAGAAGACAGCAGTTGTCAGACTTTCTCTACTTTCTCAGACTCTTGGGTTCTTTCTACCCTCTGTCCCCTTTTCCACAATGTTCCCTGACCCTTGAGCCTTGGGGATGGAATGGGTGTGAAAATGATGTCAAGTTTCTCCACCACAAAAAGACACTTCTCTAACTAAGGTAGAAGGCAGCACTACTCTGTTGGTATAAACATAAACATTATTTAGCATTTTGACAAAATGAACACTCAGAAAAGCAATGGTTGATTTTGTCCTTCAGCCAATGTCCTCACCAGTCATTGGCTTTTGAACAGATGTTTTAGTCTCCTTTCTCATGCTATGGTAAAACGCTCTGATCATAAGGAACTTAGGGAAGAAAATGATTTATTGGGCTTATATTTACAGGATATAGTCCATCATTGAGAAAAGTCAAGACAGGAACTCAAACAGGAGCTTGAAGCAGAAACCATGGAGGAGCAACCCTTGATGGTTCACTCAGTCACCGACTCATGCTTATCTAGCTTTATTATACAGCCTTGGATCACATGTCCAAGGATGGTGCCATCCCTAGGAGGTGGGTATTTATATATCAATTAATAATCAAGGCAGTCTTTTACAGACATGTTCACAGGCCGATCTGTTCCAGTCAGTTTCCTAATGCAGGCTTTCCACTTAAGAATCTATGCTGTGTCAAATGACAATAAGAGATAATGAGGACAACAGATTTATAATACTAGATGTGATTTCCCTCTTCAAATCAGATAACAATCAGTTAACCTTCTAATAATCATGCTACGATTACACCAATGGGTACGTCTTCCCTGCCAGGTCAGCACTGTAGCATGTAGGGTACAATACTAAGTGAGATCATTGATATCTGTTTTTTCCCCTCCAAGGTCTGCATAGCACCTTCTGGCACTATGGAAGCTAGGTATCTGAGAACAAGCTTTATGGTCAGTTGGAGATTAATTCCTCTACGTCCTACAACCAAAGTGTGTGATGTCTTTAGCAGCACAGTCTTTACATTTAGTTTTGATGGACAACCAAGAGTAATGGCAGTAACCTGTACCATTGGAAGGACCACTGGGGTTGCCCTCATCAATCTCATAGGGAACTATCCTATATCCCATGACTGGTATTGAGATTATCTTTGAGGGTAGGATATAGACTTTTAAGCAATTTTGAACTTTTAAACTTGAATGAGACTTTGGAAGTTAGACCAAGTGTATTTTACGTCTTGAGATGGCTATAAACCTACAGGGACAAGGGATAGAAAGTTATGGAATAAAGTGATATTTGAGGATCAAATTGACAGAGTTGGTCTGTGATAGTTAATCTTGATTTCCAACTTAATGGCATTTAGAATCACCAGAGCAACAATCTTCTAGCCATGCTGATGTGAAGCTTTTAGATTAGGTGAACTGAGGTAGAAAGACTTACTATAAATGTGGGTGGCACGATTGTTTGCTTGTACTGGGTCATTCATTGAAATATCTTAACATTGTTTTTCTTCTATACCTTACTGTACTAGAAATACCCTATTTTCTTTCCTTTAAGTGCAGTCAATGAGTTTAGAATGGGAAAACAACCCCACCCCACCCTCAGATATCAGGTTGTCTCACATGTTACCATTAATAATGGTATGCCTATTCCCAGAACTGTGCAGAGGTGCCATTACCACTCAAGGGCTATGAGCTCACTGGAAGGGGATTTCACTATTCATTCTCTGAATAACTTCAGGCAAGGCATTCAGCTTCTCAATATAAGATGCGATAAAAATATTATCAATTCTATGGAGACTTTGAAAGGATTAAAATGTCTCAATATATTTAAAGTACATAGAATAGGGGTTACAAGTGCCCCCCCAAAAAAACTAGTTAATTCAAAATTTCTACAGAAAGAAAAATAAATGACATTTTCAAACTCGCATAATTTATCACTAGAAGATTTAAATAAGATGATGTGCCTTGAAACGCTTCTTTCCAATGCCTGCTCATTGTAGTCACTCATTCTATTCTTAAACTATATTTCTTTAAGTTAAAAAAGTATTTCTTTGGTCTTATTTGCTAATAGACAATCCAGTTAGAGGTTAGGAGAAAGGAGTTAGAATTTACTCGCAGGCCAAACCAGGATTGTAAGTTCTCTGAGAATGTGTTGTTAAAATTAGCACAGAAAAATGAAGCTCATCGAATTGTCCTAAGTAAAGGTGGCAGCGCTTGGAGCAGGTCAACCAGATTATGTCCCACAGATGCAGTATTTAAGGGTGGGAAAAGACACATCCTATTCAGTTCTTGCTAAATCAACTCTTGCATTTCATGAGACTTTAGTAAATTAAAGTAGGTGTCTCCTATATAATAAGGCACACAGTTGGAAATTTCTCAAGATCAACTATAAAACCAACAACTGTCAAGGTAAAAAATAAAGAGAAGCCAAGCAGATATGATAGCATGGTGCTTGGTAACTAGGAGTCATTCGATTATCTTTACTCACTATCATATTACATCAGTTATACACAAAAATTCCCTCTCAAGGAGAATAAAATATTATTTAGTTTTCCATTGAAATACAGCAAGGGAATTGATTTACTAAAAAAGTTTATATATATATATATATATAAACTTTATATAGAGATAGATATAGATATATAGATATAGATATATACATATTTGAATCCTAGCTTCAAAAATGAGGTCTCTATCATATCTTTCTTTGGGATCAAATTCAGATCTGAAATTTCCTGAGTATATGTTCCAGGCAACAGGGTATATTAAATCATATGAGGCTTGTACCAGTAAGGCACTGCAAAGATATAGATGTCATTTCTCAAAATAAATTTAAATGATTTCTGCTACAAATGAGATATAAAAGTTGGTGTGTCTAGAGTGGTATTAATAGCATGTTCTCCATTCAATTACATCTGTTTTATTTTAAAGCAGTATATCATCCTATGTATATATGCAACCAAGAATATCTTCATTAACATTTCAGTGAAGTAAATTATAGCAGACATTAAATGCAATTCCAAGTTAATTGTCTGACGATATTTATTTTTATTTTTTAAGTATGTGTATGTATATTTGAGGTATGTCTGTGTCGAAGATTGTGCATGTATGTTCAATTGCCTCTGGAGGCTTAAAAGGGCATTGGATCCCTGGTGGTTATGAGCAGATTAACATGAGTGCTGGGAACCAAAAAGGACCTCTGCAAGAGCACTACCTGTTCCGTCTCTTAACCGTGGAACCATCTCTCCAGTCAGCAAATTTGAGGACATTTTTGTAATAGTATTATGCATACATAACTCCAAACCCATAAGTTTTATCTAGCATTTTTAAAATTTAATATTTTGCATGTTTGCAGAGAGTTTTGATCAAAGAGCATTATGTGTGTATGAAATTTTGAAAGAATGAATAAATTAAAAATGGACCAAAGTTGTGAATGTTTCAACCCAGTTCCTTCTGGGTTCCCCAGGAGCCCTCTGGGCCTGGCCCTGCCATCACCTCCCTCTGCTTCCCTGGGTTGCACAACCCACCAGCCTCTTTCCTGGACCCTGGGGCTGACCTTTCTGCTTCCTCATCCTTTGCATCCAGACCAACCCAGTTCCTCAGTTCAGTCCCCAGGAGCCCTTCGGGCCTCTTCCTGCCCCCATCTCACTTTGCATCTCTGGGTGGCATGGCCACCAGATGCCCTAGACCAGCATCTTTCCTGGGCCCTGCTCCCAGGCCAATCCAACCACCAAATTCCTGAGGTCAAAATCTTTCCTGGAGGGATCCAGACCTTAGGAGAAAGCCTGAGAGCATCTGATCCTCATCTGACTTGGGCCTCTGTGGAAACTCCTGAAGACAAAAGCAATCTGGCCACTCCAATATATAATAAAAAGAGAGAACCAGAAGCTTAGAGGAACCAGCTTTTCATGCT
>NW_008331307.1:857402-862224 GCF_000622305.1 Nannospalax galili | reverse complement strand
GAGAAGTACAATAAGAACCCCCTAGAGATAATGCAGGACATGGAACTCAAAAGAACAATTATAAACATGATAAAAGAATTCAGTGAACTTAAAGAACACACAAATCAAAGAACTGAAGGAAGATAGGGATAAACTTCTAAATGAATTCAGAAAAGAGCTACAAATAGTGAAGGCTACTCAGCTGAAATGAAGAAAGAAGTAAAAAACATGTCAGGAAGCCAATTAGAAGCTTCACCAATAGGGTGAATGAACTGGAAAACAGTTTCAAGACTGGAAGATAAAGTGGACGAACCAGACTACTGAAGCAAAGATTGTGAAAAATTTAAGAAAACACAAGAATGGAATATGCAGGAATTGTAGTCACTTATTAACTTGTTTGGAGGCACTGGATCGTCTATATTCTTTTCAGTGAAGAGAAACTTCAGAAGTGCTAAAGTACACCCTTAGCTCTATTTTTGCAGCTATGCAGGAATATACCAGTGGAGCCAGGGACTTTAGAAAAATAAGTAAAAATGTATTGCAACAACAAATGTGGATGCCATATTCCTTTATAGCACATTATTAAAGTCAGTACTCTCTATGGCACATCATAGTAAAAACACTAAACGTACAGAACAAAGAGACAATACTGAAAGCTGCAAAAGAGAAACAAGTCACCTATAAAGAAAAACCCATTAGGATAAGATATGACTTTTCAGTAAAAGCAATGAAAGCCAGAAGAGCCTGGACCAAAGTATTCCCAGTTTTAAATGACCACAGAAGCCAAGCTAGATTATTATATGCAGCCACAATGTCTATTATAATCGAAGAGAAAAGAAAAATCTTCCATGACATAAATAGGCTGAAGGAATTCATGTCCACAAAAACAGCCCTTCAGAGAGTTCTGGAAGCAATACAAAGAGCTAAAGAAAGGAATGACTATACCCAAGGGGTTGTGGAAAGAAATACAATGAAGGTATAACTGTGGGAAATTACAACTATATCAAGAATATAAACAGAAATAAAAATGATGGGATTCAATACCCATCTTTCATTAGTAACTTTAAATATTAATGGACTGAACTCCCCAGTCAAAAGATACAGACTAGGTGAATGGATTAAGAAACAAAACCTATCTTTTTGTTGTCTGTAAGAAACTCATCTCACTTTCAAGGAAAAACACTATCTTAAAGTGAAAGGATGGAAAAAATATATCAAGCAAATGGTACTAAGAAAAAAGCAGATATTGAAATTCTAATATTTGACAAAATAGACTTTAAGCTAAAACTAATCAGAAGAGATAAAGAAAGCCACTTCATTCTGCTCAAAGGAACAATAAATCAAGAAGATATTACAATCGTGAACATACATTCACCAAACTCTGGTGCACCCAACTTCATAAAAACAATACTGCAGGACTTTAAGACCCAGATTAATCCCAACTCATTAATAGTAGGGGACTTCAATACCCCACTGTCTCCATTATATAGGTCAACAACACAGAGAGGTAACAGAGAGAAATATGAATTAAACAATACCATATATCAAATGGACTTAACAAACATCTACTGAGTATTCCACCCAAGCGCGAAAGGACATACTTTCTACTCAGCAACCCATGGAACATTCTCCAAAACTGACCATATACTGGGGCACTAAACAAACCTCAACAAATACAAAAAGTTTGAAATAATTCCATGCATTCTATCAGACCAGAATGCAATAAAGCTTACAATTAACACTGGGAGAAACCCTAATCACCACACAAACACAGGGAGATTAAACCACACACTCCTAAAGGATGAATGAGTCAAAAAAAGAAATTAATAAAGAAATAAAAGTATTCCTGGAACTAAATGAAAAGGACCATGCAACACAACACAACCTCTGGGACACACTGAAAGCAGTCCTTAGAGGGAAGTTTATAGCTCTAAGTGCCTACATAAAAAAATTGGAAAGAACACAAGTAAATGACTTAACACTGCAACTCCAGACACTAGAAAAGCAACAACAAATGAAACCCAAACCCAGCAGGCAAGAAGAAATAACAAAAATCAGGGCAGAAATTAATGAAATCGAAATGAAGAAAACAATACAAAGAATCAACGAATCCAAGAGCTGGTTCTTTGGAAAGACAAACAAGACTGACAGACCGCTAGCCCAGTCAACCAAAAGAAAGAGGACCTCCAAATCAACAAAATCAGAGATGAAAAGGGAAACATCGAAACAGACACCAGAAAGATACAGAACATTATAAGGGAATACTTTAAAAACCTATATGCTACAAATTTGAAAACCTAAAAGAAATGGATGGTTATATAAAGGCATGGGAACTGCCAAAACTAAACCAAGAATAGATTAACAGCATAAATGGATCCATAACACAAAAAGAAATTGAAACAGTAATACAAAAATCTCCTGACTAAAAAAAGCCCAGTACCAGATGGATTTACAACAGAATTCTATCAGACATTTAAAGAAGTTCTACATCCAATATTACTCAATTTATTTAAAAAGATAGAAATGGAGGGAGAACTTCCAAATTCCTTCTATTAAGCTAGCATCACTCTAATACCAAAACTAGGTAAAGATACAACCAAAAAAGAAAACTGTAGACCCATATACTTAACATAGATGCAAAAATTCTCAACAAGATACTTGCAAACCACATACAGACACACATCAAAAAGATTGTCTACCATGATCAAGTCGGCTTTATCACAGAGACGCAGGGATGGTTCAATATACATAAATCAATAAACATCATAAATCATATAAATGGGCTCAAAGACAAGAACCACATGGTCATCTCAATAGATGAGAGAAGGCCTTTGACAAAATTCAACATGGTTTGTGTTCAAAGTCCTAGATGGAATTGGACTGAAGGGAACATACTTTACCATAATTGAAGCCATGTATAATAAACACACAGCTAACATCAGTCTAAATGGAGAAAAACTGGAAGCATTCCCGTTGAAATCAGGAACCAGAGAAGACTGTTCACTATCTCCACTTCTTTTTAACATAGTGCTTGAAACTCATGAAAGAGCAATAAGACAAGAGCAGGAAATTAAAGGAGTAATAATTGGAAAATAAGAGATCAAATTATCCCTTTTTGCAGATGATATGATATTATATTTAAGAGATGCCAAAAATTCCACTAGAAAACTCCTAGAAATTATTAACACGTTCAGTAAAGTTGCAGGTTGCAAAATTAACCTACAAAAGTCTGCAGCCTTTCTATACACCAATAACAAACAATCAGAGAAAAGCCACCATAAAACTCTTAGAAATTATTAACACGTTTAGTAATGTGGCAGGTTACAAAATTATGTACAAAAGTTTGTAGCCTTTCTATATACCAATAACAAGCAATCAGAGAAAGAGAATATGGAAACATTCCCTTTCACAATAGCTGCAAAACAAAATAAAATAAAATAAAATAAAATAAAAGTCTCAGGAATAAACCTGACCAAAGACATTAAAGACCTCTACAATGAAAATTTTAAATCTTTCAAGAAAGAGATTGAGGAAGACATCAGAAGATGGAAGGACCTCCCATGCTAATGGATTGGAAGAATTAATATTGCAAAAATGATGATCCTACTGAAAGCCATTTATAGATTCAATTCAATGCCAATCAAAATCCCCATCACATTTTTCTCAGAACTGAAAAAAAAAAATCCTAAGATTCGTATGGAAGCACAAAGGACCTCGGATAGCCAACACAACCCCGAGCACTAAGAGCAATGCTGGGGGGGATTGCTATACCAGATTTTAAGCTGTATTACAGAGCTATAGTCATAAAAACAACATGGTACTGACACAAAAATAGACCCATAGATCAATGGAACAAAATTGAAAACCAAAATATGGGTAAATGCAATTTCAGCCACCTGATATTTGACAAAGGGGCCAAGAATATTCACCAGAGGGAGGAGAGCATGGTCAGCAAAACTGGATCTCCACCTGTAGAAGAATGATACTAAACCCCTATCTTTCACTCTGCACAAAAGTCAATTCCAAATGGATCAAAGACCTCAATGTAAAGCCTGAAACTGTGAAACTGTTAGAAGAAAACATTGGCAAAAACCTACGTGATATAGGTGGAGGAAAGGATTTTCTAAACTGGACATCAATTGCTCAGGAAACAAGGTCAAGAATTAATAAATGGGATCTCATTAAACTAAAAAGCTTCTGTACATAAAAGGCGGCAACCAGGGAAGTGAACAGAAAACCCACAGAATGGGAGAAAATCTTCACTAGCAACACATCTGACAGGTTTAATATCCAGAATATATAATAAACTCAAAAAACAAAAATCAAGACAAGAAGTAACCCAATTAAAAGGTGGGCTAAGGAGGTGAACAGAGAGTTCTCAAAATAAGTAAAAATGGCTACGAAGCATCTTAAAAGATGTTCAACATCACTAATAATTAGGGAAATGCAAACTAAAACCATTTTAAGATGTCATCTTACCCCAGTCAGACTGGCTACGATCAAGAGAACAAATGGTACCAAATGTTGGAGAGGATGTGGGGAAAGGGGAACACTCTTCCACTGCTGGTAGGGCTTCAAACTTGTTCAACCCCTATGGAAAGCAGTGTAGGAAAACTCTTAAAAAACTACAAATGAACCTACCATTTGACCCAGTTATACCACTCCTTGGCATATACCCAAGCAACTCATCCTATTGCAGAGACACTTGTACATCCATGTTTGTTGCTGCTCTTTTCACAATAGCTAAGAGATGGAAGCAACCTAAGTGTCCCTCAATAGAGGAGTGGATAATGAAAATGTGGAAGTTTACTCAGCAGTAAAGAAAGATGAAATCATGAAATTT
>NW_008331307.1:830230-856982 GCF_000622305.1 Nannospalax galili | reverse complement strand
AAAAACCAGAGAGAACCATACTAGTCCAACAACGTACTGAGAAATTATACATAGAAGATCAAGAAATATATGTCTAGGTAAGGTTTATCTGAGAACAATTGGTCTTTGCCCAAGATTTATATACATGACACAAGGTATTTAAAAGTCCCAGACTGGTGGAACTAACTTTCTTGGATGTTTAACAGACATACTTTGAAGCCTATAATTGGTCAGAGGGACATAAAGGACAGTTTTTGCTCCTTGCCACCCTAAGTCGACTAGTTCCAGGGGACTATGAGCATCCTTCAAAATGTTCTGTAATTGTGATCAGTCACCTGTACTCTTGATCAAGGAGGTCAAGGAGACCCCACCAGATGGACTTGAACCAGTGGCCAGTTGATAAAGAAGAGGGTCAACACAGAGGAATCCTGTCCTCCATGCTTCCAAGCGAAGCCAGCCATGGCCAGGCAGGACCTTTGACTTATCCTCACATAGGCAGAACTGGTTAAAGGAGCCAGAGACTCATCCCAAGCCCATGTGACCCTGAGGAACAGATCCTCAAACAATCTTAAGAGTAAAAATAAATTGGTTTATCTGGGCAAACTGGATGGCCTTAAACATCCAAAAGGAAAGTATAACCAAAGATTAAAGGTGTCAGCATAATTTCTTAAGAGTCCATATGTGTAGCTAAAGGGTACATAACAAGCAACAATGCCAGATAGGTGATAACTTCTTTTGAGTTGTTTCCCAGATAGTAACCCAGCATAGAACTGGGAACATGAATAGCAGACCCCAATCTTATCTAAAGGAATATTGACAATGCTTTACTGCTAAATGAGGAACAGCTGACCCTCCTAAAACAAAGACCTCTAGATAGGCTGACTAGATTACCAGAAGGACGAGTAGTTTGGAATGACTGGGCCTCCGACAACACAGCAGACAGTAGCAGGGATATCAGAGTATAAGGGCTTAAGTGGGGGGAGGGAGGTTATGGGAGGGTTCCATCTGGGAAGTGGGTGTATATTTGAATAAGATGATTTGGGATGTTCTGTGTGATAAAGACACACACAACAACAACAAAAAAAAACAAATTTTTTAAAAATGTATAGTATTTGAGGAGGAAGCATTGAAATTTATGTCATGTTAATTAGTAGAGGTGATAAACATTACCATTGAAATCTTCCCTATGACTTTATAGACACACACAGCCACCAAGTATCCAAGTGTAACCAATTATGACTAGTAATAACCAGATACATACAGATTAGAGATACATACGTGTACATCTCAGTGTTAGTAGCAAAAACAATGAGTCTTTCTGCAAGGAACAATATATTCTAAAATGAAATGGAGATATTTTTTAAAGGTTAAATCTCATTCAATTTTCTGTCTTATGGGGCTTAAACTGAGTTCAATACTGTATAACTACATTAATTCAACTGTGAAGCTAGAAACTTACAGCCTCTTGTGAAAGAGATGTATCCTTGCTCTGGAATGTGTTACTGAATATGTTAAAGCTGTAATGAAATTCTTCTTCTAATCATTTGGTTATTAAATTTAAAAAAATTAAAAAATAAAACCCAAAAGATATTGCCCCACACCAATAAAAATGACCATCACAAAAAGACATAAATTACCCATGTAGAAAACGTTGTAGAGAAAACAATACCTTTTTCCACTGCTGGTGGCAATGGGGAATGTGATGGTATCGCCTCTAAAAAAATAAATAAAAGTAAATCTTGAAATACAACCATTAATTAATGCCAATAATAGCAATAAACAAAAATATTACCTCCAAATAATAGCCAAAGAAAATGAAATCAGTGCTCAAAAGACATCTAGGACCCCATGTTTAGTACATATGTTGCTGTGTGTGTGTGTGTGTGTGTGTGTGTGTATGTGTCTGTGTGTGTATGTGTCTGTGTATCACAGGCAGTATTCAGCCGCATAAAACCTGTCCATTGTATGAACACAGATTAGCCTAGACTCTATTATATTAAGAAAAATAAGTCTGATACAAAATGTCAAACAACTGCATAATCATTTTCATAAGTGAAATCCAAAAGTATTGACCTCATAGAAGATGGCAGTGAATGTTGGCTGCCAGAGGCTTAGGAGAAAGGAGAGAAGAAAGATGGCCAGTGAACAAGCAATGCTGTTTGGTAAATGAGTTAATTCTGTACTTTAGGCCCATTATGAATATAACAAACAATAATTGATCAATGTCTTTCAGTGCTGGAAAAAAGAAATTGAAATATACTAACCATGAAGAAGTTTATGATAAAGAATATAAATACCCTAAACTGATGACTATCTAAGGAATGCGTGAATCCTAACATCTTTATTTTCTCTTTCATCCCATATTCCCTCAGCATCTCCATTTTCTTCCTAAATTCTCCTAATCTCTCTCTCTCTCTCTCTCTCTCTCTCTCACACACACACACACACACACACACACACACACACACACACACGCTCACACAGTGCACTGCATTTAATTCAAGTTGCCTACATGAGCATGTTTGAACTATTTGCATTTTGCCATCATGATTTTGAGTTCCTTATAAAGTCTGGTTTTAAGAGGCTATCGGGTCTATAATTTTTTAATATTTGCACCCATCCTGTGCTATCTGTGTTCTTCTGATTATTTGCTTGACTGTATAGAAAGTCTTTCATTTCCTGCAGGTCCACTTGACAAGGTTTTATTTACCTGTAAATTTGTTCATATTCTAAAAATAGCCATTTACCCAGCTCAGTGCCTAGCAGCATTTCCCTTATGCCTCATCTTGTAGTTTCATTATTTGGAGTCATTTTATGCATTTAATTTACTTAGATTTGCTTGCTACCTGACAAATGAGAGCTGTCTATTTTCATTCATTCTCCTTGTAGATGTTCAGTATTTTCAGCATCATTTATTGAAGAACCATCATTTCCCCATTGTGTAGTCTTGACTCCTCGTTCAACTATCAATTGTCTATAAAACTTGTGCTTTAATCTTCATCTCTATTCCTTTCCCTAAGCTTTAAAACCTGTTTTCATGTCAACACCATGCTGCTTGGATTACAATATTTCTACAGTGTTATTTTCAGGACTGAAACTGTGATGTCTCTGTTTTGTTGGTTTTTCACAGTATTGCTTTCAGACTCTTTTGTACTTCCACATGAATTCCAAACTTGATTTCTGTAGTTCTTTGAAGAATAGCAATGGTAACTTAATGGAGGCTTCATTGGATTATACATCACATTGGGTAGTATGTTCCCATGCTCTAGGAACTGGTTTAAAAATCATGTTTTACATCATTTGCTATTCTTAGATGGTTTGATTTTTTTCTGATTAGACACTTTACTAATCAGTTGAGGCGGTTATCAGTTTTTTTTTTACTTAGTGGTTATATATTTAAATGTATTACTGAACATTCACTGAAGGTAATTTATAAGAATAAATATCATTTCCCGCCAAAGAAAATGAGAAACTATTACAGATGAATAAACTTCAGGCATCATAGGAAGTAAAAAAAGAAAAAAAAAAAAAAACAGTGTAAGAACATTAGGTTGATTTAACCTCTATTTCAACAAGATATATATAACATTTACAGTATGCAATTGTCAGAGCTATACAGTTTTGCAGATTGGCTTTACTAACATTTCTGCACAATTTTCCTAGAATAAAAATATGACAAGAAAGTCTATTTACAACCAGGAAGCTGCTTCAGAAATAGTGTGATTTAGATATAAAGAGAAATTTCAGTACAATGAAAGTGCAAATCAGGTTTTCTTGTTTCCCTAGCTTGCCTGGAACTTTTTGTAGAGAGGAAGCTGGTCTTGATCTCTGTCTCACATAGATCAGCCTGCCTCTGCCTCCAAGTGCTGAGATTAAAGGCGTGTCCCACCATGCCTGGCCCCAAAATTTTGATTATTATATATTGCGGTGATCTCTTGTTTGTGTAGTATTGATTGAATACCTCTGAGCTTCCAGTATATGAATGATGGCTTCACTTGGAGGTTCAGATTAGAAAAATTTCCATCCCATGTTAGGTTCACTATGTTTCTTGCCTTTATTTCTCTCTCCTCTTTACACATGTTCAGTCTATCTGTGGTTTTCCAGAATTCTTGAGGGCAATCTTCATCCTTTCAAATTCTATATTCTTTTTGTTTCTGTTATTCGACAATTTCAAATACCTTCTCTTCAAGCTCACTTATTTATTTATTTATTTATTTATTTACTTATTTATTTGCATTCTATCAAACTGGTCATTGAAATGTTATGTAACATTTATTTCAACTGAATTTTTTTTATCTGTGGTATCTTGATTGCTTTTATTATGTTTTTATTCTAGTTATTGGTCTTCCCATTTTATTCTTGCATAGCTTTCCAAATTAAAGTTAATTGATTGATTGATTAATTTGTTGTGGTATTGGGATCTAACTCAGGTCCACATGTCTCTCGGACCAGTATTCTACAAATATGTCAACATCCTTAGCCTTTATTTAAGATTTTCCCTAACACCTTCTAGGAGTGCATTGCTCATTTAAGAGTGTTATATTGACTTCATAAAGCTTTGTGTCTTCAAGGACTATATTTTGAAGCTTTGTTCAGAGATTCTTTGGGAGATGTCATGATTTCCTGAGGTTTTTTTTTTTTTTTGCCCTTGTGTCCTTATGTTGGTGGTACTTAAACATTGTCAGATAATCACTTATTCTAGCTTTGTTGAGATAACCATTTTTTCCAGCCTATGATACTGGGCTGTGCAATGTACTGTCCTCCACAGCAGAGCCTGCTTTCAGCTTCTCCAGGTGTCTGAGTTGCAGCTTTTTACTCTGAATTCAAGAATGATTTTTGGATTTATTGTGCTGCCTGAGACAACTCCTTGTGTTATACTATGTGGATGAGCTCCTGGGTGGAGCTCAGCTACCACTGACTCAGAAGGGCCATGGGGTGTATTTCCTGGTCTGTGTTTTGGTTTTGTGCCTTCTTGGGCAGTCTGTAGGTATCACTTCAGGCCTTGAGCACTACCTAATCTTCCAGGTTTGTGAGTAAGGGCCAGAAAATATTTGCTATTGTTATTTGTAGCTTTGGTCTTAAGTTGCTCTGATTAGGGTCTGAAAGCAGTGTGTAGGGTCATAGGGGTAATGTATAAATAATTGCAATGTGTGTAAGGCTGACATGCATTTCTGCTTTGGTCTTATTCAGTGTTGGGTCTGAAAAGTGATCTTTAGAGTTATGGAAGTAGTATAGGAATATGAGTTGGTATTTTCTGCTTTTACTTGTAGCTTCAACTAATCGTACTCTGGGCATGGCCTGGATGCAGACTTTGTGTTCACAAAAAGCTTAAATTCTCATGTCTGACTTCTTGGAATGGGGAGGAGTCTTTGTCCTCCCTAGGAAGCCCCAAGTTAGGAAGTGATCCTAAACCTGAGGGCTGGCCTTCTAGTGTCAGGCCAAATAGCACTTATCCCCTTTTCTGGGGTGATCAGGTTGTTGGGGAACTATGCTGATGACACCTCTGCAGGCAGCTACTCTGTGTTCTCTAAGACCAATGCTGATATCCAAGCCTTGGCCTACTCGTGTGACTTACGCAGTCCAGTGGCCTCCATGTTTTCTCTAGGATCCCTACTGCTTTGAAAACAGATGCAGGTCTCCAGAGAAACTTCTCAGAATGCTGCGAAAGCTGGCTTCAGTGTTCCACAAGCCTGGACTTTGCTTCACTATGAAGAAGTTGAGTTGATAATGAGACTTTCTGACCTCGCCACTTTCTGGGCTCCCTCCTCTGATTTTAAATGCATTCTTTACGCCTTTTAAGTACAAATTCAAAACTTAAAATTACTTCATGAATTATTGTGAAGAATTCTGAAGACCTGTGATCCACAAAACTGCTAAAATTTGTTATAAAAAAGAAGATTCTTAAAAATATCCCCTGGAAGTACAGCAAATGAAGAGCTACCTGACAACAAAATCTTCTGAAGCCCAGTAAGAAGAGCAAACATTTGAAAGTTGAACTGGGACCTACTCCTTCTCTCCTAGCTCCCTATGAGAAAAGCTACACATTCTTATGCTTACACCAAGAACAAGAGGTGCCCTCTCCTCTATACTCCAGAGCAACAGTACATCTCTTTCAAAAGTTGGTGCAAGTTTCTAGGTTCACAGTTAAATTAATATAGTTATATATTATTGAACTCAGTATAAGCCTTGTAAGACATAAAATTGGATGAGTTTTTAACCTTTAAAAAAGATCTCCATTTCATTTTAGAATATATTGTTCCTTGCAGAGAGACTCATGTTTTTGCTACTAACACTGAAATGTTGGTGCCTGTATCTCTAATCTGTGTGTATCTGATTATTACTAGTCATAATCGGTTACACTTGGATCCTTAGTGGCTGTGTATGTCTATAAAGTCATCGGGCAGATTTCAGTGGTATTGTTTACCACCTCTACTAATTAGCATGACATAAATTTCCATGCTTCCTCCTCAAATATAATACATTTTTAAAAAATTTGTTGATTTTTTGTGTGTGTTTATCACATAGAACATTCCAAACCATTTTATTCAAATATACACCCACTTCCCAGAGAGCACCCTCCCATAGCCTCCCTCCCCCCACTAGAGCCCTTATACTCTGTTGTCCCTGCTACTGTCTGCTGTGTTGTCAGCACCCCAGCCATTCCCCACTACTTGTCCTTCTGGGGAATCTAGTCAGCCTATCTAGAGCCCTTTGTTTTAGGAGGGTCAGCTGTTCCTCATCTAGCAGTAATCAGTTGTCAATATTCCTTTAAGTAATATTGGGGTCTGCTCTTCATGTTCCCAGTTCAATGCTGGGTTATTCTCTGGGAGTCCCTTTGGGCACCCTGGCCAAGAACTCAAAAGAAGCTGTCACCTGTCTGGCATTGTTGCTTGTTATATAGCCTTTAGCTATGCATATGGACTCTTAAATTATATTGGCCCCTTTAATCTTTGGTTATACTTTCCTTTTGGGTATTTAAGGCCATAGAGCTGGTCCAGATAAACCAATTTATTTTTACTCTTAAGGTCGTTTGAGGAGCTGTTCCTCAGGGGTCACATGGGCTTGGGAGGAGCCCCTGGCTCCTTTCTTTTACCAGTTCTGCCTATGTGAAGATAAGTCAAAGGTCCTGCTTGACCAAGGTTGGCTTTGCTTGGAAGCATGGAGGAAATGATTCCTCTGTGTTGACCCTCCTCTTTATAGGCTGGACACTGGTTCAAGTCCATCTGGTGGGGTCTCCTCGGCCTCCGTGATCAAGAGGACAGGTGACCACCACCATTATAGGACATTTTGAGAGATGCTCATAGTCCCCTGGAACTAGTCGACCTAGGAGGGCAAGGAGCAAAAAGTGTCCTTTATGTTCCTCTGACCAAATTATTATAGGCCTCAAAGTCTGTCTGTTACACACCCAAGAAGGTTAGTTCCATCAGTCTGGTACTTTTAATTCCTGTGTATCATGTAGATATGTTGCGGGTTCTGCTCGGGCCAGCTGTGAAGACCCTGACCTGGATTGGGTCCCCTGCTGATTAGGGGGGCGTAAGGAGTGAAGAGTCAACACACAGACACCGGGAGTCAGGTAGAAGCAAGCACTAAGCAAGATGCTGCAGGCTCGTTTAAATCAGGAGGGGGCAGGCCTTATATTTCCCTTTTCTCTGCCCACAAGTCCCTTTAGTCAGCGTATCGTTTTCTGATTGGTCCATGCCACGCAGCCTCTCAGCAGTCACTGGGCTCTCGAGCAGGGTATGGAGGCATGGGCTCCTTTTGGCAGGCTCATTTTCATGGGCTATTTGAGGAACAAGAAGCGAAGTGAATTCTCACTGAATCCCAGGGCTCTGGGTCTGCACCATCTTTGGAGGCCTCCTGCTACATTTCTACCCTTTTTCTTTAAAATTGACTGTCCAGCGAGAGCCTGTAGGCAGCTCCGCCTCGGGATGACCCCAGGATCATGGACTGTGCCTATCTTAGGTAGTCCTATTCGGGCATGAACCTTACCCATCATTGGAGCATGGGCGTACACATTCATGTCCTGGCTTAGGTTGATTCATCCCAACAGGAGATTACCTGTCCTCCAAGGGGTATCGTCCTGGGGGATCAGTCTAGGTGGGGAATTATCTGTAGGAGACCTCCTACATTTGTGTGAGCCAAGTCTGTCGGGCTGCATAGGGCAGGTTGAAATCATCTTCGTGTATTACCCTGAGGGCCTGATACACCGAGTGATTGAATTTTTTCTGACTGCAGGAACAAAAAGCAGGCATTTAAGAAGTAGAAAAAGAAGAATTATGCCTGTCAGGAGTAGGTAAGTGACGATCCAAGATGGGTCAAACAGTGCTTTTAGATTAGACCGTATGTTCTCTAAGAACCCTGAATTGTTGTCCAGCGTGGGGGTGTGGGTATAATTTAGAGCAATAATTTGATTAGTTAGTAATATAGAGTAATTAAGAAACTTTTCCAGTGGCCATGAATATAGTGTGCGAGTTGTAGGCATGCTTCAGTAATATTCTGTACTTTATAGGGGGTGAGACAAAGTGACCTAAAGCGAGGGTCACAAGCTAGCAGAGCCATGTCTTTGGGGTAATTGCCAGTTCTTCACTTAAGAGATCAATTTGTTGTTGTAACACATTAATTGCCTGGTGAAGATGATGGTTGATAAGGGACTGAGTGTGAAAGGTAGAGGAGGTTTTGGACATGGCCTTGTTGAGTGTCTCCACAGTAGTGGAGGATTGGGTGATAGCCACTGCAGTGGTGGCTGCCGTACCTAATGCAAGGATGACGGCTGAGATGAGAGTGGCAGTGACCCCCAAATCCTGTTTTAAGTGGGGGGCTTGTGACAAGGATGTCTGCTTTATAAGGGTGACCACATGGAAGTGGGTTGCATTGGTGACTGGAACCCAAAGGGCCATGGGTTCACGCATAAAGAGAACTATGTGAGTTGGATGGTTCCAGCAGGCCGCCAGTACACGGGTGTTGTTGGTATTGAGCAGTTGAGTTGTCCCAGAGGGTTGGAGGTAATATCAGCTAGCAATAAGGCAAATGGGGGCTGCACGAAAATGGGGGTAGGGGATCAGGATGTCTTGTGATCAATGGATGTAAGGATTTTTTTTTTTTTTGGCACAAATAGAGGGATTGATGTTAGTGTAAGTGCCATTGGAAAGCTGAAGGCCCTGCTGTGCCAGTAATGGCCTCATGTCCATGCAAGCATGCAGACTACAGCGGTCCCAGTTACCAAGTATTGATTCGCGGTTGGTATGGGAGAGCTTAATGGCATAGGGATAGGTGGGGGCCAGTTGTCTCCAAGGTCCTAGGGGGTGATTAGAGGGGGAGCAGCTGAAGTGGCAAAAGGGAGGGATGGCATGGTTGGCCTTAAGGTGGCATCTCTGCCATGGTATAGGGAGCATGAGGAAAAAGGGTGCAAGGGAGCATGTGCATGGACAGTTGGGGAGCGGTGGGCGTAGAATGGCAGGGAAAAATGGAGGCTGAGGGGTGGCAGTCCCCTCTGCCTCTCCTGTTATGATTGTCCAGTGCAGTGAGGACTGAGGCTGCATCAGTGTTGTTGAAGGTAGGGGAAAGGCCCTTGAGTTTAAGCATGTTACCTGAGGAGGCACTGTTGGCATAAACTTGGATGGTCAGGTTGAACAGCCCAATGCATGAGGATGCACTGTTGGTAGTGAAGCATAGAGAGTTATTTAGGGGCCAGGAGCCAGTTTGTAGTCCCACACAGTTCTTGGAGCTCAGTCAAGGTATATACAGTTTTTTGCAAGATGGAAGGGTTAAGCGGTTTAATTGCTGTATCTATATGGTAGCCAAGGAATATGAAAGGTTGGATGTATTGTAACTTGTCTCGTGCAATGTGGAGACCTAGACATTCTAGGCTCCAGCAGCAGCCTGTAAGCAGCCTGTAAAGTATTGTGAGATTTGTGTGCTAGCAGTATGTCATCCATGTAGTGGATGACAATTAGGTCCTTGGGGATGTTGGTTAAGGCCTTATTAACATATAATTGATAGATTGCAGAGCTATTTTTTATACCCTGTAGTAGGACCTTCCATTGTTATCTCTTGGCTGTTCTCTGAAAGTTGGGCTCCCATACCATGAAGTCAAAGTGAGGTTTATCGTGTTCCACTAGAGGGATTTGGAAGAAACAATCGTGGATATCAAGTACTATGATATGATGGGATAGGAGGATGGCTGTAGGGTGTGGTAAGCCTGCTTGTAGTGAGCCCATCTTTTCTATCTGGGCATTGACTGCTCTAAGATCTTGGAGGAATCTGTATTTCCCCAATTTCTTTTTAATAACAAATATTGTGGTATTATGTTTACTGAGAGAGGGCTCAATGTGGCCAAGCCTCAATTGTTCAGCTAGCAAATTTTTGAGGGCAGATAATTTAGGTTCTATTATAGGCCACTGGTCCACCCAAATGACACCATTAGAGAGCCAGGTGATGGGGACCTGCTTGGTGTGCCAGGTGTTGTGGGTTCTCCTCGGGCCAACTGTGAAGATCCTGACCTGGACTGGGTGCCCTGCCGATTGGGGGGAAGAGGTGTGAAGTCAACACACAGACACAGGGAGTCAGGTAGAAGCAAGCACAAGGCAAGGTGCTGCAAGCTCGTTTACTGCAGGAGGGGGAGGGTCTTATATTTCCCTTTTCTCCACTCCCAAGACCTTTTAGTCAGCATATCGTTTTCTGATTGGTCCATGCCACACAGTCTGTCAGGAATTACTGGGCTCTGAAGCAGGGTATGGAGGTGCAGGCTCCTTTCGGTGGGCTCCTTTTCCCAGGCTATTTGTGGACCAAGAAGTGAAGCGAATTCTTGCTGAATCCCAGGGCTCTGGGTCCACGCCATCTTTGGAGGCCTCCTGCTACATAGATAAATCTCGGGCAAAGACCAGTTGTTCTCAGATAAACCTTACCTAGACATATATTTCTTGATCTGCTGTGTATAATTTGTCAGTACGTTGTAAGGGTAATATGGTTCCCTCTGATTTTCAAAACTAGCTAGGCAGTGTTTATCTCTCACATTGTCTCACCCCTCCATCATGGTTTTCCCACTTTCCCCCCTTTCTCCCTTACTAATATCCTTCTCCTGTGGTCCTACCTCTCTTGAGCTCCTCCTTTCCCCTAGGAAAGAAGGTCCTACCTCTATGGTCCTACCTCTCTTGAGCTCCTTCTTATCCCCTAGGTTCTTTGTATACCCTTCCCTCCCCCCTCCCTTAAATTAACCCAATTAAAGACCTATAAAGTCTAATTTGTGACCCTGTGTCCTTCAGTATGGAGCCATTCCCTGGAACCTGATCACCCTGTGCTGCATCACAGGCTTAAAGAAAACTGACCATCTCTCTCTCAGAAGCTGTAAGTTCTTCACTAGGCTTGGGGTTTCCTGGCCACCTCTGCACTGCATCATAAAACTTTGCTTGCAGGGCTGGAGAGATGTCTGAGCAAGTAGGGTCAGGTACTGCTCTTACAGTAGACTTGAGTTTGGTTTCCAGCACCCACATCAGGCAACCCAGAACTCTTAGTAACTCAAGTTCAAAGGGATCTAATTTCCTCTCTGAACTCTGCAGTCACCTGTACTCCCAGGTACACACACAGACATATGTATAGCCTAAAATAATAAAAATGAATATTTATTGAAAGCATTGTTTTCAATCTGAGTCATCACAAAAAATACTGTAAAAGAAGAAATTCTATCTCTTCTCTCTAAAACATTTCCAAAATATTTGTTACTTATTCACTCATTATGTGATTTTTCTACTGGTCATTCAACCTTAGTCAAGCAATAGTCTGTCATGTTGTAAAGCCAAATTCTCTCCTGGGAGGCCAGTGTACTCTCTCGGCTCCCAGGCCCACTGTGAGGTGCTCTGTGACCTTCTCGGCTCTCAGGCCCCACACTGTCTTTAGACTGACCGACAAAACTGACACAACGCATTTTATTCGGGTTTTTGTACAGAGTTTATGGCGTCTGGGAGAGGGTTACTTAACAAAGGTGTGCACCCTTGGGCTTGTTTTCCTATATCTTAGCTGAGCTTTCCAAATCTGTCACGGAGAGCACTGCCAAGATGGAGAATCCCTGCCACCTTCCTAGCTTTCTCCATGTCTGTCTTTAGGACCCCCACTCCAACTCATGCAATTGAAGCTGATCAATTGGGTGGGAGGGGTGATTGTCTCTTTCTCTGTACATGGAGTGTCTTAGGGTTCAGACATTGAGTTGGATTAGTTCTTTTGGAGGAGATGTGTATCCAACACATGTCTACTGTATATTGTTTTAGAAATGGTGTGATAACTATTACATTCGTTTATAGCACTAAAAAATTTTAAAACATGAACTATTTTTTAAATAAAATCTCCATTTAAAATCTTCTATGCTTCTTTCCATAATTATTTACACAGGTTATTGTTTAATAATCTGAATCTTGTTATGGTTAATGAACATTTTTAAAATTTAAAAAGTCAATTTTGGGGTTGAAGAGATTCCTCAGTGGTTAAGAGCATTAGCTGCTCTCATGGAGGACTGGGTGGGGTTCAGTTACCAGCACCCACATGGCAGCAAACAACTATTAGTAACTCCAGTTCCAGGGCAATTTGATACCCTTTTCTGGCCTACTGGACTTTACATGCATGTTGTATACCTATATGCAAGCAGGCAAAACACCCATACACATAAAATAAAATATAAAGCAAAAATAAATTTTTATGTAATTTTAGCTACAAAGTGTCTTTTGCTTTGGGAGGGAAGTATTTTAGTTAGTTTATACTCAGACTTATAAAACTGAAAGAAGTCTATTGCTTATTAAGAACATAAACTTTCAGAAGTCACTGTATTCGCATATTAAGATGAACAGTCTAAAGAAAAATATTCATCTGTTAAATCAGTCCAATTTTTACCCTAGTTTTCTCCTATTATAGAAACATACACATTGTTAAATGTTTTGTTTTCATTTCATACTAATCTCACACAGATGAGTAATTTTGTTTTATTTTTAGAAACAGGGCTCAGTCTAGCCCCAGCTGGTTTTGTGTGTAGACCAGACTGGCCTCATTGTCTCAGAGAACCACCTGCCTCTGCCTCCCTAGTGCTGGGATTGAAGTTGTGCACTGCCATGCCCAGCCCCAGATTAATATAATCTCTCAAGATTTCTAGCACCATTTGCATAGAGAAGACATTTGACATTCGACGGCTTCTTTCTGTTGAAGATTGGGGCATTCTTTTTCCTATTTATTTTTTCAATCAATGTAAATTACATTTGTATATTTTAGCTGAAAGTAATAGGAGTAGGTCTGAAATGATTAGCTAATACATTCTGTCATTGAAAGGAGGAGCAGCGGTTGAATGAATATTTTGCCTTAAAATAATCTTAAAAGGGCCTGAAGAAAAATCTTCCTGTCTTTCTACAGTTGTCACTTTTACTTGATATCCTGCTCTCACATTTGTAATCTCTCCATTTTGTTTTCACAGCATGTCCTTGATGCCTTTATAAGATGCCTACCTAGAGAGAGCAAAGGGACATATTAGAACATTTGGATAAATGACTTCTATTCAGTGCTCAGAAGTCCTTAGCTTTCTTGAAATACATATTGGTCATGTGCCCTCAAATATGTTTTCTTCAATATTTATTTTCATTACTTAATTTTGTGTCTTGGTGTTTGTGTGTGTGCGTAAGCATACATGAGTGCAGGTGCCTGCAGAAACAAGAAGAGGGCTGCAAGATTGGCTGGCACTGGAGTTACAGGTGGTTGTGAGCAGCCTGATGTGGCTGCTGGGAACAAAATTTGGGTCCTCTATAAGAACTACAAATGATCTTAACAGCTGAGCCATGACTTTAGTCCCCCCAAATATTTTTTTTAACAGTTTAATATGTAAATGTGTATGAGTGTGAATGCCACCACCCACATGTGTTCTGGTGCTCATGAAGGCTAGAAGAGGGTGTCAGATCCCCTGCACCTGGAATTTTAGGCAGTTGTCGACCACCTGATGGGATGCTGGGAAATGAACATGATCTTCTGTAAGAGTAGCAAGTACTCTTAACTGCTGAGCCAACACTCCATGCTCTCCCCGAAAATATATTTTAAACACAAAACTGCCAGTTCCATGTAGGGTATTCCATCATCACATGCCTGCTTCCTACACTTACCGCCTTTCTCACACATTCCTCCTGCGATCACCTACTTTAGTTTATAGCATAACATGATGGATGCCATAGTAGTCAGGGTTCTGTAGAAAACAGAACCAGCAGGATGAATATATATTATTATAAAAGGATATTTATTAGATTGGGTCTCATGAAGGGGCTTGGTAATCCAACATTGGCTGTCTGCACGCTGGAGCTGGAGAGGCAGAGAACCAAAGCTGTCTCAGCAGTCCCACTCTGGTGCTGAAAGCCTGGAGAAGTCTTGGAGAGCTGCTGGTTTTCAGTCCATGAAGCTCAGTTTTGACAGTAGCAATAAAATATGGCAGTGATCGCAGCGACACCAGGATAGGCATACTTACTGCCAAGATGTGGAGGCAGCTCTGCATTTTACTTTGCCCTCTTCGTAGATGGGCTGCCCTGGAAAGTGATGCTCACTATGAGGGAGGCCCTTTGCCCTTCAGATACTTCTCCCTGGGAATGTCCTCACAGAGAAGGGGCAAGGCATGTCTTTTAGTTCACCATAGATACAATCAAGTTGATAATCAAGCCTGAGCATAACAGATGCCAACTAGGTTATTTTCATTTCCAGCTTTCCCTCGATGGAGAGCACGTGAACGCACTACCTAAGCAACTTTCCTCAGAAAACAGGGAAATGATGACAGTGTGATATCAGGGCCCTGCATTGTCTCCACACTAAATCGAATTTCCTACACATAGTAGCATTTACAGATCCAAATGTTCAGTTTACATAAAGAAAGAAGCTAACCTGTAATTCATAAAAAGAGATGAGGAGGAAAGAGAAAAAAAAAACTTCTGGTTAGAAATCATTGAGTTATATTATTGAAGTAAAACTCAAAATTTTAGCAAATAACAAATGAATAAATTATTTGACCGGATTGTTGTTGACTAAATCATGTTGCCTGTCAAGATTCTAACTCTCAGATCTTGAAATGAGACTTGCTTTAGACAGGTTCTTAATGTCTGTCTCTGATTCAGTATGATGACTGTCCTTAAAAGAATAGGCAAGTAGAACACAGATATGCACAGAGGAGGAAACACGCAAAGGGACAGGGAAAGACCGCCCTTTCCCAGCAAAGAAGCAAAGCAGTAAAGAAAACCATATCGGAAGACAGCTTGAATTCTGATTTCCCTCCCACAGAATGGGGAGAAATTAATTCACATTTCAGCTACCCAATCAGCAGTCCAAGCCATGGGAAACCGAAAGGCTAATGCAGATGTTATTGTTAAGATAATTTATTTATTAGGAAGATAAAAATGGGAGAAACCAAGTATGCTTAACAATTGTCAGTGGAATACTGAGCACAATATTTTTAAAATAGAAAATAGCACACAGATATGCTTATTAGAAGATTGGATATTTTAAGTTATTGATACACTTATACAAAGTGGGATGAAGTGTGGAAACAAAAGATTAAGAATATTATATAAAATAACATTAATTGCCTAAGTTACAAAAATTAACCAACAAAAGATATTTTGGCTTGTGTACATGTTTCCTTAGTGATAAGGTTATTCTTTAAAGTGTGAAAGCTTAGAGTTAATTTTAAAAAATAAATTTATCAAGATAAATTGTGCTAGTTACTTATTCCTTTAGTACGCTTCTGTAATCAAACTTCCCAATGAATCGGCTGAATTAATTCATATGCATTCTTTATAATCTTGTTTTTCGTCTTGTTTTCTCAGTATTTTATTCTTATACTTGTATAATTTTTTTTTTTTTTTTTTTTTTTTTTTGGTCAAGCTGAGTCCAGGTGATCCAATCGCTCTTCTGACCTCTGCAGGCATTTCATTACACAGATGCACTTACATACACGTAGGCAATACACTCCTTCACACAAAATTAAAATAATAAAACTATTTCAAAAAAGAATACTCGGTCTCTTGTGTGTGTTCATGAAAAAGTTAAATGTAACCTGAGCATTTTCAGAAGCTAATTCCTCATGAACACATCTTCAGTACTCTGGCCAATGCTGGAGTTATTAATGCAATAAGAAAAACAGCTTTTAACCCACTTACTTCCTTAAGTTTAAATCAAAGATCATAAGCTCCATAGTTGCCAAATTCCTTCCTATACAGATTAACTGTAACAAAATGAGTACAGTGCTGGCACAAAAACAAGCATGCAGACCAGTGGACTAAAATACAGGACATGCGGATGGAGAGATGGCTCTGTAGCTAAGGGCACTTGCTACTCTTGCTGAAAACTCGTTTCGTTCCCAGCACCCACATCTGGTGGCTCACAACTGTATGTAATTCCATTTCCTATAGGTCCAATGCTGTGTTTTGGCTTCTGCAGGCATTGCAAGCACATTGCTCACTTCCATAAATGTAGGCAAAACATTAATGCAAGTAAAATGAAAAAAAAACAGAATATTAAAAAATAAAATGCAGGACACAGATATAAACAAACACACACACACACACACACACACACACACACACACATCTACAGACACCTGATTTTTCATGATGATTTCAAGAATATACATAAGGGCCTGGAGGGATGGCTCAGCTGTCAAGAGCACTGACTGCTCTTGCAGAGGACCCAAATTTTGTTCTTAGCATCCACATGGTAATCATAACTTCAGTTCCAGGGGGTCTGATGTCCTCTCCTGACATTTGCGGGCATTGCATTACGTGAATGAACTTACACGCAGGCAATACACTCATACACATAAAATTAAAATAATAAATAAAAATATACATAGGAGAAATATTTATTGAGCATATAGCTCCAAGAAGCTGACTATCACACGCATAAGAATGAAACTAGATACCCATCCCTTACCTCTCCATTGTTAGCACTTCAATGCTTGGCATATAATTGGTTAGTGCGTAAGTCTGTTTTGCAGGTTTTTAATATGTCGGTACTTGCTATTAAGTAAATACTATGCTCTAGAATAATACACTTGATGTGGGAATAGTATTAAGGCATGATTATTCAAATAACAGTAATTTGCTGTCAATCATGAGGCATTTTTAACAAGTATGAAACAATTTGTGAAACCACAAAGGGAAACATTTTATCATAGAGGCTGATAAAGATGAAGCAGCTCTGCCTACACTTGAACTGCGAGCCACTAATCAGCATGCCCGCGAAGCTGTACAAATGATTTCTCTGATACTATCTCTGTCGTATTAAAACACAGTTTATCTCTCTTTATGTCTATGAACATTAATATATAGTTAACACTCCTGAATTGTATAAAAACATAGGTGTTCAAAATAGCCAAAGAGAAACAGTAAAGTCATCATGTAGAGGTTACAAAAAGTTGCATACTTATATAATAACCGCTCAGAAGTTCTAAGCAATGTTAAACATGTATGAATTGTACAAATTAGTAGTTTTTCTCTAATTTATATTAAACAGACTATTTACATTCATTGGAAATAAAAGATAAAAATTTCCTTCTACTTTACTCTTCTTAATAATATCTAAAAATTTTAAAATTGACATGGAAAGCAGTTAGACATAATTTCATACTTCGATTGAACTGTGTAATTAGTTGATATGAATTTAATGAAGAAGCAACAGAAACAATTTAAAAAGTGATTTCTGATGGGTTTACAGTTAGCACACTTCATACAGGGAGTTCTAGACCCTGAAACTATTAACTAATGTTTCATTTTCCATGATCCTACACTGAATGCAAATAATATTAATTTTCTTAATTTGTTACTTTGAAGACACTTGAATCACAATAATCCAAAAAGTCAGGAAAAGTAGATTAAATCATTACAGTGAGGTATAATTCTGGCTTGATCCTAATTCTGTATAATTTACTATTGTTTTATATTGCTGATGGATTGCTATGTGTCATATCTGTGTGCTATGCACATGTAAGAGTGAGTTTGCATGTGCATTCACATCTGAAGGACAGAGGTCAATATACAGTGTCTTTTTTTAAAATCACTCTTGACCTCGTTTTTGAGACAGGGACTTTCACTTATCCTAGAATTTGGTCTTTCAGCTAGATTGACTGGCCAGTGAGCATCTGTTTCTTGTCCCCTGGCACAGGTGTTATAGTACTGTGTCCAGCCTTCCCTGACAGCTAGAGATTTGAACTCAGGACCACATGCTCACATAGCAACCACATTACTCACTAAGCCATCTTCCCAGTCCCATTTTTTAAGTGTTTTTAACTGAATTTTTTTGAATTTCATGCAATATATTTAGATCATATTTAGACCCCTTTCCGTATCTGCACCCCCTTACTCCCTTCTACCCAATTTTATATATACTCTACTTATATATGACTTATTGAGTCAAATATGCCCCCAAATACCCTTTGGTGTGGGTCCATCCACTGGAGCCACCATCTATCAGTTCCCAGTAGTTCCTCAACTAGGGACTGGGCTCTTTACTCACTTGCCCATGTCTATGTTGGTGTGTTTGCCTGGCTTGAGCTTACATGGGACTTGTGCATGCTGTCTCCATTGCTGTGAGTTCATATGAGTAATTGATCAGCTGTCTGGAAACCTCTGTTTTCTTGAGGTCAGCCTTATTTTTTTTAAAGATTGATTTTGCAAAATCATGCTCATGATTACTTGTGAAACTGTGAATAATGGACAGAGCAAAGTGTTTAAAATAGCCAATTATTGACTAAATAGAATTGCATTCCACTTTAGCTGCATAATGCGATGATTCAGCACTTCATGCAGTCAATCCCCACTGCAAATGTTAATTGTGCAGAATAATGAATGGATAGCAAGAAGAGCAAGCCCCAGTTCCCTTTAATTTTATCTTGAAATGCAGAGACTATTTTCTCCAAAATTACTTTTGCAATTTGCTTCTGTAAACTGTATTAACTTGAAGTTTTCAATTTTAATTTATATAATCTAACTATGTGAGGACAATTTGGATATATGGAACAGAAAACATAATTCATGATTTAAATTTCTAAAAAATAATGAAATAGTGGCTGAAACTGTATTGTTATATTATTTATGTATTTTAGATTTAAATAAACCAATATAAAATTTCAGTGCAAACACACTGAAATTCTCCAAGTCTTTAATGTTAGACAGAAATCTAATGTTCCAGAATAGGCTTTCTTCTTGAAAAGAAGATGATTGCATGATAAAGACATTTTTAAGTAAGGTGTGTCAGACATCTCATAGTTACTGCTCCATTTCTTCCTTACTTATCAGTTTTTCTTCAAGATCATTAAAGGTTTAGCTTGCTATTTTACATCAACTCTGTTTTGATTTGCCAGTGACTCTCTACATAATGACTTTCCTCAAGACACTGAGATTAAGAAATATTTAAAGAGATTTGTAGGTTTCATTTCCTGTTCCCAGTCTTTGATGTTATATGATTAGCATTACTGCTTAATGAGTTATTTTTCAGAGAAATAGAATTCTGTTTGACCTTTGTCATTTAACTATCTGTTATGTTGATAGGAAAGTTAACTTTCAAAGCATTTATCAAGCAACCCCCATTCTTCATTTATGTTAAATTGCGTTGTAATGCCATGAGAACACAAATAATTTGCTAATGATAGACCATGAATTATGTGAATGAGAAGCTAAGAAGCAAAGCACATTTAAATATAAGTCCTTTTATTAAAGCCAAACTCTAAAAATCTGGACATGGAAGTATAAAATGTGTTGCCTTGTCCTTTGCTTGGCATTTACAAATTTAAAACTCAGGGTAACTTCTTTACCACACTAGTAATGTAGGTTCCACTTTTAAATCATATGATATGGGAAACCGAACCAAGGGCCTCATGCATGTGAGACAAGTGCTCTACCACTGAGCTCTCCTCTAGACCTGTTTTCCTTTTAATTTTGAGATAAAGTCTCACGAAGTTATTCAGGCACTATTTGAACTTGGAATCCTACTGCTACTTCCTCCTAAATTGCTGGATTCCTGGTCTGAGCCACAAGGTCTGGCTTCTGCTTGGACATCTTCCAGTTTTGGTGATGCCTCATAAATGAGAGGAAAGATCTATGGTACATGAATAAAATCAATATTTAAGTCTCGTGTGTGTGTGTGTGTGTGTGTGTGTGTGTGTGTGTGTGTGTGGTATAGACACTGAGATAATTTGAAAAGAGGATGTAGAAAGTGAATGGGAGCTTAGAAAACAGACCTTACTTATAGAAAATGGGATGCCAGGTTTACAGGTTCTGTCTCTGAACCCAGAATTAGTACAAGTAAGATGAGCCTGGCTCCAAATGCAAGGGGTTTTCTACACTTCCCATAGTTTGAAACAAAATACAGTTCGTATCATTTGCCTGAAGATTTCCTGTCATGTTACTTCTTAAACATCTCTAAGAGATACAAGGAATGTTTTTTTCCATTTATTTTTATATTGTGCATGACAGTTTTTACTGTGTAACTGTGTATATTCTTTGTCCTATGATGATTCTGTTGGTCACAGAAGCTGACATTCACAAATAAATTTAATGCAAAAGTAGAAAATATTGTCATTCCAATTTCCATGAAAGACAAGAAACTACTATAGAATAGAAAACTCTAGAAAACAGAGTTTAGGATTGTGTTAGTTACTTTTATGTGGCTATGATAAAACACCATGACCAAGGCAACTAATAGAAGAGTTTATTTGATTTATGGTTCCAAAGGAGAGACCATGATGGCAAGTAAGGCAGCAGGGGGTGACCTGAGCACAAAGCCAAGAACTCACATCTTCAAGCACAGGAACCTAGAAATACAGGAAGGCTTAATAACTCTCAAGGCTTGCCCCCAGTGATGTGGTTCCTCTAGCAAGGCCACATCTCCTAAAAGTTCCATGACCTTCCTTAAACAGGGGTTCAGGTCAAAATACTTAGAGCCTGTGGGGGACTTTGCCATTCAAACCACCACATTCTACTCCTTGGCACCCAGAGGCTCAAACCATATCATAATGGAAAATGCATTTAGTCCAATTTAAAGAGTTCCCATCATCTTTCACAGTCTCAGTACTATTCAAAAGTCCCAAGTAGCTTCTGTGACTTAAAGTGCTTTCTTAACTGCTTAACTCAAAAAGCAAATTGCATGCTTCCAGCATAAAATAGAATCAAATACATTCCTATTCCAAAATGGAGAAATGGGGATTTTTGAAATACCAGACCAAAGCAGGGTAAACACCACATCCAGCAGCTCCATGTCCAATATCTGGGACTTTACTTCCAAAGACGTTAGGTGGCTCACCCCCTCCAGCTTGGCTGCATGCAATATGCATCTCTCTGTTGGGCGGGTACCACTTACTATATGCAGCTCTCCTTGGCAGATGCCTCAGGGCTCTGGCATCTTCAACATCTTGGGGTCTTCACTTCCAATCACAACTTCACACTCTGACTTCTTTTGTATGGATTCTGTATTAGTTACTTTTCTGTTGCTGTGATAGAAACATTGACCAAAGCAACTTAGAGAAGAAAGAATTTATTTGAGTTTACAGTTGCAGGGTAATTACAGTCTATCATGGCAGGGAGGCATGGTGGCAGAGGTGGCTGAAGGAAGAGTGGAATCTAAGCTCTCACATCTTTAAGTAGGCACAGGAAGAAAGAGAGCAACTCCAGATCTGGCAAGGCTTAAGAACTCTTTAAGCTTGCCCCCAGAGACATATTTCCTCCAAGATAGCCACACCTTCTAAGACCTCCCAAAGCAGTGCCACCAACTTGTGACAAAATGTCCGAATACTTGGAGTCTATGGGGGACATTTTCATTCAGACCATCACAGACTCCTCTGCTGCATACTGCCTTGACTCAGTGGCTATCTGAAACTGTAGAGGAAGAACAGATAACTCCCTTCACATTTGTATATACCATGCCTTTAAAGCCAGCACCATGTGGACACTGTCAAAGTGGCTGCCAGTGGGATTGTCCCTGGCCCACTTTATCGACATTACCAGCAGATTTCTGTAGGTGATGGTTGTCTTAGGGTTTTTAGGTTCATAAATTGGAGGCTAGCTGGGTGTGGTGGTTGCCCTGAGGGCAATCCTTCCTTTGTCTCAGTGTAAATCTGGAGGCCTCCCCTAACTGCACTAATCTCTGTATCAGAGACAGCTTCTCCCTCTACACAAATCTTGGTTCCAACATTAAAGTTCCTAAAGCTTTTTCATTCCAAATTGTACATTCTATATTTCCTTCTGCTACACTTACTCTTTTCCACTGTAGATTTTTATAATATTTACCACTAATAGCCATGCCACTGATAGTACATCAGTTGTCTAGAAATTTCTTCTACCAAAGAAATTAGTTCATTATTTTTCAACTTGGCCACAGGAATGCTCTTAGGTGTAGGTAGATCAAGCCAGATGCTTTGAAAAAATGTCCCAGTTTCAGTTTAAGCCCTTATTTCATTGGTAACTAGCTTGTTCTCAGCACTGTGTTCTTCCAGGCTCCTACTAGAACTGCCTGTTAAACACTGTTTACCACATTTAGCCCCTTTTCTAGTCCAAACCTCCATTAACTTCTCATTCCTACATGGCTAGGCTAAGAACACTCAAACTCCACCCCAGTGATGTGCTTCCTCCAGCATGGTCATACCTCTTAAAGGTTTGATGACACTTCCTAAGCGGTGTCATAAACTGATGACCAAGTGTCCAAATACTTGGAGCCTACGGGGGCCACTCATTCAAACCACCACAAGGATAAAACATTTTCTAACATGCTTTAAATGTGCATTCTGAATTAAAATTATGGTGAGAGAATAAAGGAAAGGGAGATGAGGAAGTCAGGAGGCCATGTGCTGACCATCTATGTCACTGCCCCAGTGCAAGCTGAGGTAGCCTGATGCTGCACCTTCACAGTTTTCTTTCTACTCAGAGGACAAAAGTGGCAGCTGTGTCTCAAGTCTACTCACATCCCATAAGTAAAGTTACATTGGTAGAGAAAATTTTGCCCACCAAACTGACTAACGTGCTTGAAGCTATGTCATGTGCAAGCTGGAAATGTGGGTACTTTATTCAAGGCAAAATTTGTCACTGAAAGCGTTTACATATATTTGCATTTCATCTGAAGGTTAGACTTCTAACTACCATAGTATTTATTTCCCATAAAATGCCCTTTAACATAAGGCAAAATTAGAAGTTCCAACTGAAAACGTGTCACTTGAGGCTGTCAGGGATGTCCTCTTCTCTTCTTGCTTTGTGCCTGTTTTGAATTCTACTGAATTCCCATGAATCGAGCCTTCACTCGATCCTGTGCCACTAAATACCATGCAAATGCACACCAGGAAGAATGTACATGCATATGGCACATGTTTCCTTGGCTCATACACATGCTCTGCCATCCCATGGCTTTCACATGTAAAATACATGATACATGAAATAAAACACTTTGGAACTTCAAGGTAATGTCATGAGAGCATTAAACTAAATACAATCCCCTGAAGTGGATCCTACACATAGTATATGCAGATAAACTACTTTTTTGAGGAACTAAAATCTAATTACAGTAAGGGAATGATTAGGGGTTAAAATGTCTAAACAGGCTTCTTAGGACAGACAGCAATAAGAAAAGGTTGGGGAAAAAAACTGGAACAGAAGAAAATTAACTATTCACAATTATGACATCTTCATTGGGTCTTTCCTAAAGTGAATTTGGCCTCACCATTCATCAATGACTCAAACTGAGTTAGATATGGACAGATGATAAACTGTTATTTTTTTCATTGTTGTGACTAAATTCCAGGTTCTCTTTCCCTGTTCTCTTATGTTTCTGCTTATATAAATGGAATAGAAAGAATGTTGGCAAGATTACAAGCTCATATCCCATTGTATGCTGCACCTCTACAAATCACTGAGGCAAGTCACCACCAGTCTACTGATAGATGAGTTTCCCACAGCGATTGAAGACATCTTGCCTCTGGCTGTCATTTCAGGATTACATCAGCTCAGTAGATAGTAGGGAGTCCAGATTTTTGGAAGCATATCTGAAATTCAGGCTTAGTCCTCAGAGTACAGCCATTCCACTGAATTCCTTAACAATGTAAATCCCACACTACACAAACCCTTCTGCACACCATATTTTGTTTGAGAATTTTCATACAGCTGCTTTTGCTTAAACAAAATAAAACAATGTCATATACCACTACTTCCCAAGTTTGTCTTAATACCTAGCTCTAGTTCTAGGAAGTTCTGTATCTACTACTTTTTATATTATTGATCATCAGGAAGACAAATCATACAAATTTATGAGGACACATGACAAGATTTTTACCAAATAAAGTTCCCCATGTCAATGAATTTTTTTCTCACTGCAGGATTACAAGACACTTCTGTTTTAAGTCCTCGAGGTCCAACACAAATTTACTGATTACCATTGTTTTTTTTTTTCCAATTAAAAAAATATTTTATTTACTATTTTTATTTTATGTGTATGAGTGTATTGCCTGCATGTGTGTGAATGCATCCGTGTCGTGCAGTGCTGCGGAGGTCAGAAGAGGGCTTCGGATTCCTCTGGAACTGGAGTTAAGGACAGTTCATAGCCACCATGTGGGTGCTGAGAATTGAACCCGGGTCCTCTGCAAGAGCAGTCAGTGCTCTTAGCCACTGAGCCATCTCTCTAGCCAAACAAATTCATTGGTTACCATTGCTATGTAAATAGAGAACCTACAATTTTTTGAAATGTAGAGATGTTCCTTTTCCTTAGAAGCTTAGCTTATCATTCTCTGCAAAGTCTAAGCTCATAGTTGGGATCATTTGCTTGAAGTATGAATTAAAGACAGGTCTTGACAAAAGCATGTCATAAAGGAAATCATCTACTTCAGTAAGATAATTGCCTCATTTCCAAGAAACAGGAAGCTGCCAGAGAGTAGAGGATATGCATGCCTGTCAGGAAGATTTAGCAAAACTTGAAGGTTTAAATAGTTTCAGTCCTATTCATTCAGATATACTCATTCCCAATTTAGAGTCCCTGGTTTTTACTATAAAAAAAATCCATATTTAAGAAATTAACACTAAGAGACCTGTTAAGGAGGCTGGAGAGATGGCTCAGTGGTTAAGAATACTGGCTGCTGCTGCAGCAGACCCAGGTTCTGTTCCCAGCTCCCACATGGTGGCTAACTTCAGTTCTAAGAGATCTGGTACTCTCTTTTGGCCACTGTGCTTGTTGCACAAATGTGGCGCTCTCACATACATACAGGCAAAATATTCGTACACATTAAATACAACAAATAAATATAAAATTAAAAAAAAAGATTTACCAAGGATATGTAGTTACTGCCCTTTGTCACAATGATACCTTCATATTAATCTTATCAGGATTCTCCTACTCAGTACCTGCAGGAGCTCAAGTTGAAATTCTGCCAGTAGACTCTCATTCTGGACTCCTGTCGTCCCCCAGGTTCTTGTGATTACCACGAAAAGGTTTCAGACAGAACAGGAGCTTAGTGTAAAAGATAGTGTTCATCACAGACTAATGTAGACCACTTCTTCAAGAGTGTGAGTGGACAATGGCCAAGGAGATCACTGCTTTTGTTGTACCCAATCCCAAAAAGACCACCGAGGACCCAACACACCAAAGTGCAAAAGCAAAAGTTTATGGTTTATTAGGGCTTAAGCTCAGGCTCTCAGACATCACCAACTCAACGGATCCATGCTGAGAGTCCAGAGTAAGGGAGAGTGGAGCCTTTTATAGGTTTTAGACAAAGCGGGGAGGGGGATACCGAGGATACATTTTGGTTGGTTCAAGGAGCCCGCGCGCGCCAACATAATTTTATACTGATTGGATGTATAAGATGCAGCCCTGGAGGTTTCTTATTGGTAGGTGCTATTCTCAGGGGTGTGGAATGTACTGACTGTTACCTGTGGGGCCAGGAGTCTCTGTTTTTACCTTATAGGGCAGTTTTTATGTGCAGGCTTGCTTAATCTATAGTTTCCTGGAAGGGGGGTGGGGAATAGCAGGCAGGGGTCAGGGCATGCCAGGTTATGTCTAGGCATGTCTAAAGCAGCAGCCAAGCATTTTAGTAATTGTTCTTTTGAGCAATTAGTAGGGTCTGGAGGGATTGGGGGGTAGCGGGTGAATGAAGAGGGTCTCAGGGTTCTACACTTTGATCCACAGGTAGCCTCCGTACTTTAAAGTCTCTGGCAGAGGCAGAATTTCCTGAGGAACTGTCCTATACAGGTGACCAATAAGGCCTATTTTATTTGATTCCAACTAAGGGAGCAAGGGAATATCTTTGCTCTTTATCAGAAATCCTCCTGTGACACTTTACCATGCCACATTACAGTTAATACCTAAATAAAACAGCTTGACTCTTAACTGTATTTCAGAGGGTACCCACATGGGTAAACGACCAGTCTAATATTTATTTACTTATTTATTTATTTATTTATTTATTTATTTATTTATTTATTGGTCTTTTTGAGACAGAGTCTCCCTGTAGCCCCAGGTGTCCTGGAACTCACTATGTAGACCAGGCTAGCCTTGAACTCACAGAGATCTGCCTGCCTCTGCCTCCCGAGTGCTGGGATTAAAGTTGTGCGCCACCATTTGCTTGATGCCATGAGAAAGACAACTCTAATGGCTGTGAATTGTATTAAAACTGTATGAAAATATAATTTCTAGGAAGATATAGACTTTGAAATCACAATGTTCTGGTTTGGAGTAATAAAATCCATTTCTCTTTGACTTAGTTTTCTAACTGTCAGTCTTGGTTTTCTTGTTTATAAAATAATGCTGATTT
>NW_008331307.1:817707-830015 GCF_000622305.1 Nannospalax galili | reverse complement strand
TCCCCCTCACAAAAATCACAAAACGGGATTATCTTTAGAATCAGAAGGTGGTGGAAGTTTAAAACCAACAGCATTACTGTGAATCACCTCAATATTTTGTCTAAGGCTTGCACTTTTCACATGATAAACAGCTACATTTGTGGTGCACTCCAGGGACTTATATTGTGAAGCAAAGGTGCTCCTGGATGGGAGGTGATTTGCTACAGATGTACTGCAGTTATAAATCTCCTGACTTGCAGGGTGGTATCTATCTTTCACATTCTGTGTGGAGAGTACAGAGAGGCCTCCAGGCATATCTTGACAGAATCAATTTTGACATTCATGAAGACTTAATATAAAGCCCCCAAAGGGAATACATTAGTGCTGATTATTAATATAAATAGAATAAATCACTAGCTGGTTTTACTCAAAATAACAAGGAAGAGAAATTTTGAAATGAGAATATTATGACCAAAAAAAGAGAGTTTAGATTTTTAGATAAGTCCAGAGTAGCCAAACATTCTTAAGTGGATGTTTACAGCATCTGATTCTCAGCTTAAATTTCAAATATGAAAAATATACATTGCTGAAAATAAAGGATCATCTTCAGGATATGCATCTCAGTTTCAACTCTATTTTTTATTAACACGCTATGCTTTTATATGCATTCAGCTTTATTTTACAATAAAACTATTATATCAAGAGTACTCTCTTCTATTTTATACTTTCAACACAAGTCCTTTTAACTAAATTCTCATTTATACTTTTTCTAAATTTTTTGAATATTATTTCTTTTGTTGTCTTTTCAAAATTATTTTCAGTCTTTAGATGTGTAAGCTGTTGTATCTGAAATTCTTTGGGCCGTTGTCTAGTAGTTAGTGATGGCTGGCTTCTGCAATTTTCTCTCTTTCTTTTGATTACATTTTATTGAATTTATTGATGGGCATGCCAATCAGCCTGCACTGTGGATATCTTCCTCTAATGAAGTTCTTTAATGATTTCTGCATTTGTATAATCCATAATATATATAATTTATGCTATTAATTCCATCATAAGAAATTGCTTATAACCATCTCTGCATAAAAATAATCTTGAGTAGTCTCTTAATACTTTTTATATGAATAGAGCAATCTATTCTCTTATCATAAGATATTTGAATGTTTTTATAATTTCCCAACACACACTTTCATTCATGATGCTGTAGTTTAGAATTATTTGCTCATGTTTGGTGTAAAATTACCAGAGCAAAGACAGTGTAGTATGCTCAAGTATTATTGTGAAGTTGTTCTTAGGATTTATGAATAACAGGAGTGCCCCGGACACGCCTCCAAGCCGTGAATGAAGTGGCCACTTCATTCTGCTCTGGTGGCTAATGTGGAGGTGAAAGGAGACATGTTCTAGGCTGCAAATTCAGCCTCTTTTGTTTGGCTTTAACAATTTTCTGAGGATGTTAACATTCTCCACATATAAAATCCATTATACATTTTTTATTTTATTAAATAATTCTTATAAAACAGTTATTTTAACATAATTTAATTTTGTTTCTTTTATGTTAAGTTGCTTTCTCAGATCTTTATGGGAAAAGCAAAAATCAATTTACAGGTTCAAAAACTTGGCATTTATTTGTATAAATATTGTGATAGTTGCAATTTTGTTTGGGTTTTTGACTTCTATCACATTTAGTTTTGTGTAGGTCAGAGAATATGTGTCTAAACCCCTAAGTACCTACTTAAAAAGTAGTAGGCTCAATTTATTAGTGAAATATGTTGTTCATGAATCCAAAATAGTTGACTCAATTTTATGATGACTTAACTCAAAGTGTTAAACTATCTACTTTCTTAGGCTATCAATGTGATGTTTCAAAATTAACATTATATTTGTATTAGTTATCTTTTTATTACCATAATGAAATATTTGAGGAAGTCAAATTATAAAGAGAAGAGTTCTATTTTAGCTCGCAATTCTGCAGGTTCCAAGTGGCATCAAATGGCCCCATTAATTCAGAACTCTGGAAAGGGGCATGTTATGGCACATATGTGGCAGAGCTAATCTTATGTCATAAGCCAGGAAACCAAGAAGCCATGAGACTCCCTTCTCTCAGTCCCTTTGGGGGCGATACCTCCAATGACCAAAGTAGTTCCTATAAGATCCCATACCCTAAAGGCTCCTCCATTGGCAATACTTCACCCATGGGAACTTCACCCATAGGGACCAGGACTTTAAAACACAGAGTTTTGGTTGACACTCATACAAAAACAAACATTTTCTCCCTGGCCCCCATAGGTTGGTATCTATGTCACAATGCAAAATACATTTATTCAATCTACAAATAAAATTTCAGTACTAAAATTAATCTATAAGACTCAAGGAAAACTCAACTGTGAATCTCTCAATAATAATAGTAATTAAACAATAATATACATACTCTCCAGACACAATGGTAAGAGAGACAGAATGCTATTCAAAAGGCTAAATGGAAACACAGCATGGAAAGAAAAACACAAAACAAGACTGAAACATGGGAAGGCAAATATTAATTCTCAAATTCCCATTTCCAGTATATTAAGCACATTGTGGAAATATCTGGACTCTCAAGGACTTGGGCAACTCTACCCCTGCAGCTTTGTTAATTGTAGAACACACCCCTGACTCGGGTTGGCCTTGCATGCTGCCTGCTGTTTTATTGAATGAGCATCACATTTTGTTAATAATCTTGACTTTCTTATGTCTCCACCATAACTTTAGTCCCAGGGTTTAAATACATTGTCCCACCAGGGGCTATTAACTGAGACTCCAACCTGACATGCACTATCTTGACTCCTGACTCCTGTCTTTCTTGAAATCATGATATGATATTTTTTTTTTGCATTCTGCAAAGCTTGCATCACAAACAAACAAACAAAAAAACCACAAAACAACAACAAAAAGTCACCACAGTGTGCCTTTGGCTCAGATTGCTCTTGGACTTGTGAACTCATGGTTGCATCTGTGGAGTGTTCTGCCAGCCGAGCACAGAGGAATGAGTCCAAGGCAGTATTGATATAGAAGACACTCCAGGGACCTTTTCTGAAATGACTATGCCCTGGAAAGTCTTCGAAACAAAAATGATCTCTTTTGAGACTTTGCCAATTTCTGAGATGGCCTCAAAGCATCTTTCCAGTTGCCCAGATCACAGCACTTGGATTTGTTTCTAATGAATATTTTTCTCATTAGTAGCTGTAATCTCATTGACCACACTCTGAGAAGTATTCTTGCCTGGTCATATTGTAAAATTTCCAAACCTATTTGCTATGCTCTTTCCTGCTCCTGATTCTCACTTTAAAACTGACAAAAGGCAATATAGCCAGTGGCACTCGGGCTGCAGCCCACATACCTTGCGCTGTGAAATCTCCTCCAGCCAATCAATTGGTTCATCACATTTTGTAGCAGGAATATTTCTTGATTTTTTTCCAGAGTTTCCTACATGAGTGTTGTATTTATAGCGCTTTCCCCTCCCTTTTCCTTCTCCAGTCTTTGCTGGGGCTGACTGCCTGTGTACAAGCCCAGCAGACCCAGGTGGAAGTCATCTTTGTATTCTTTCTGCATTACCAATTAATTGTCTCTCCAATCAAACACATTGTTGAGTATCTGAAGGATTGATCTACCAACTATATCTGATCTGAAATCAACCCAGCAACAAAAAACAGAACTAAAATTTCACTCAACAAAGACAGCATGGACTTTCATATCAGACACAAAGCCAACAAAAGAAGTCTGGATTCCCAGGTCACATCTGAAAACACAAAAAATATGAAAGGTCAAGATAATATATTTCCCTGAAAACCCACTAGTCCTACAGAAAGGTTTATTGTTTTTAAGCTTGGCCTCCAAATAATACCAGTGAATTAGCTGCATCTAATTTACTTGCCACGGAAGAAAGGATGACCTTGAGTCCAACTCCCAATGATATCTTCATTTCCATCTGAAATCTAGTCACTCTCACCCGATTGTCCATATTTCTATTGGTACTGCAGTCTCCTGCGTCCTCAGTAGGATTGACCAATCAAACTGCACTCACAACATTCTGAGCTCTCTACAGTCTGCTTTTCCAAACGCTTCTCAATGCCTTCTTCCAAATCCAACTTCTCTACATCTTCAGGTACAGTTAAAGCCAAAGGCTCACTCCTTGGTACCAATTTTATGTTAGCTTACATTACTAAAGTGAGATTCACAAAGAAATTAACTTATAAACTCTAAAATGTAAAGGTTTACTTTGGGGCTTGAGAGATATCTCAGGGGACAGCAAGGTAAGGCAGCTGCCTGTATTTCCAACCCCTAGGAGACAGAGACAAGGGTTAGCTGGCCCAATCTGGCTAGCAAAACTAATTGGAATCCACAAACTTCAGGTTCAGTGAGAAACCCTGCATCAAAAAGTAAACTGGAGAAACATGATGTCAGCTTTTGGCTTCTACATGCATGCGTATACAAGTACATGTGCATCTACACACATGCATGTACCTCCATATGTGGAAACATTCATATACACAAGCACAAAAATACAGGCAAACATTGGGAAAAAAATCAGTTCTAGGGATTTTAGATCAGCTGACCCCTACACTGATAGGTTTCTGGCTAGGGTGTCACATGATGTCTATGACATGGTAGACCAAACAATTTATAGGAAATGGTCAGACTGTAAGGCTCATGTCTGCATTGCCCTTTGAGGATACCTCTTCACTGACCAAAAACCTACCTAATTTCCACCTCCTACATATTTAATTACCTATCAATAAAGTGACTCAATAAAGTGACTTGAGACAAAGCCTTTAATGTGTGACTCTTGGAGAAACACTCATCTAAACCAGAACTTTTATTAAAAATTATCCTTATTATTATATTTAAATTATATATTATACATAAATTGTATCAACTACATTTATGTGTTTTGAAATTTATTATTATTTTCACCAATTCAAGATTAGATGGAATAACAATGTAACAAGTTTCCAATTTTTATATTGATACTAGCTATCTAATGATTAATAAATCTATTTAATAGATTGTAAGAAAGACATTATCAAATATTATTAGTGTGTGGAAACTGCTGTGTACCCAAGTATAGGCACTTGTATATCACACACATGCAAATATTGCCTGTATATAATAGGATTAATATTTCTATGCACTTACAAATATATTTGTGAATACTTATCAATATTTTTTTAACTTAAATGTATTTTTGTCTTAGAATTTCAGAAGATTACCTACATGTTTGGATTTCACGTGCTGAGTTACATATTTTGTTATGTTAACAGGTTGTATAACTAGTTTTATAGTATGTGGCTTATCTTATATTTTGGAATAATGTTAGGGTTGTAAAAGTGGTTCAGCAGAGTCTAGAGAAGATTTACATAAGAACGTTATTAGAGAGCCAATGCATTTCTTCCCTTCAACAAACTCAAATGAAAGTCATTTCGAAGAACCACCTGAAAATTTTAACAGGGGTCTCAGGATTTGGATTAATGAACATACCTAACTCATACTTTTGAAAATCAAAAGGCGAAGATGTGGCTAGTGCAGCCTCTGGTCAGAATTGAGAGAGACATGCTGAATTACAGTGAGTTAGAGGATACATTCCCTGCTCCAGTCACACCTCAACTTCAGGGAACCGCTCTTAGCAATTTGGAGACAGTTTCTCCAAAAAGGTCAGTTACTAATTGGAAACAGAGAGGGTGTTTGGATACCGTGTGCGGTCCAGGCTACACAAATCATGTTTATATTTTCAGAGTAGGCATTTAACACATTGGAGATCTTAGGCTGAAGTGTCTATTGGCAGAATCTCAGAGAGCAGTGCTCATGTGATATCTGCACACGAGTGGACAGTGACAACACACGAGGCCACAGTAGCCACCTTTGTGAAGGCTGGAGCAGAATGCTCCTGAATCACTTAGTGTGAGTGCTTCGTTTGATATGAGAAATCTCCAAGCCACGAGCTCATAAAGGATTTTTAAATTACAGTAGCCCAAGGGGGACAGGGAAAATTAAAGTCATATACAGAGAAAACACTGTGAGGGGCAGCAAGGACCATCCATCTTAAGTCCTATTTGTCACCAAGTTGCAACCTCTTTGACAGATAAATGACTTGTTTTGCTCTCTCCACACCCTCACCTGCCCCTTCTGATTTGCAAAAAAACTGAGTTAATAAATGCTGTGTTTGGGGAATATCATGGCCTTTAATTCCTATAAGGCTTATTTGGTTAAATGTTGAGCACAATTTTTTTTTCATTTTTGTTATTATTATTTTCTAGCTTAATTCCATGAGATCAGAAAACATTCTCTGTATGAATTCAAAACTGAGCTGTAGTGACATTACAATATTTCCAAGCAGGAAATGACCAATCAGTAAATTTTCTGCATAGAAAATAAAGATGCACAGTCCAAAGTTTCTAGGTATAGTCTTCATATATCTCAAGTGTATTTCAAATATCTCTCCTTGATTAATTTTAATGTTCCTGTTAATTTCTGAGATTCGTGTTAATTTCTCCCACTTACTATCATTTGGCTATTCAATGTCCTCCAAGTGTTCATGTGTAAACAATTTGGTTGCCAAGCTGGATGGATATGCATGGCAAGCAGTAGAACCTTTGCAAGGTGGGGCCTTATGGAAAAGGTTCAAGTCATTGAGGGCATGCCTGCAAGGGGGGACCCTAGTTTCTTCTCTCTTTGTGCTCTGGTTGATGAGTGAGTAGTTATCGCCCACCACATTATCCCTATTGTTGCCATCTCATGCCCTACCAGAGGCCCAAAATAATTCTTATCAATCAGGTGCCTGGATTCCTTTTGATCACCCGGATAGAAATCATAGGTAGACCAGGGAAAGTACTCACTGTGCTATCAGTCTTATGCTTTTGAGCGCACAAGGACAAGGGTTTAGCCTGGCATATCTGGAGGTTTACCACTGTGTACCCTGACTGCTGGGACCTTATTGTCCTAGGTTTTAGAAGGCAGAAACTTGTGGCTATAGTTACTCAAGTTGGAGACGTATTGCTGTGAGTATTACCTACCCATGACCCCAGAACTTGACCTTTATTGTAATTTTTGGCTCTGGCAGGAGCACACACCAGCAAAAAGCAGTGGGTGAAACTGTTACAGCTTCTGTACAAAGCCTTGGATGTTGGGATTCTTAGCCTTTGGTGACTAGTATTATATTGCTCAGGACTAGCAGCAGATTCATCAAGCCTTGAAAATGACTAGCGTTACAGTGCTTGGGCCTATGGTGTGCGAGCTCATTGGCCCTTCATGTGTGGTACCTCTTTGGAACTCTTCCAGTGACCAGGGCCCACAGCCTTTTCTCTCTGGCTCTTGCAGACCTCTGTTTACCTTCTCCCTCGTCCCTCTCCCCTCTCTCCCCTGCACTACATTTCTTCCATCCCTCATCATCTCTGCCAACTCTCTTCATTTCTGCTCTGGCCACCCTGGAGCTCTTCAGCTCTTTATCTCGGCCACTGTCACTGCTGCTAATGCCCGCATGGAAGACACTGTACCTCCCATATTACTGTCACTGTCACTTCCACCGACCTCTTTTCCTTTCTTCATGTTTCCTTGAACCCCTTCTACTAGTGATAAAGATCAAAAGTAGACAACAAAAGGACACTTAAGAGAATTCTTTCATTGGGTCTTACGTTACAACATCAGGGGTAGCACAGGAGTTGACCTCCTGCCTGACGCCCAAAATGAGCCAAACGACCGGATTCTAAGACCAGGAAGAGAGTGTACCAGTGTCAGCAACCTTTCATGTAGATGAAGGATTCTGTTTGCACTAGTCAGTGTTCTTTCTCTGGTCCAGGTAGAAATGACACAGAGTCATCTAGACTTCACAAAGACTTGTGATGGCAAAAAGCTCAGTCCAAGCTATTGGAACAGTCATGGCTGGGTCCCTGCCTTCAGAAGTTGGAGCTGTGCCTTGGCAGAAAGCAATTCTGGTGGTCACAGAGTTTCCTTAGCCTTCTGAACAGTGTTCTGGTATTGGCACGAGAGGAGTCCATTGCTGGTAGCTGCTTGTTCAAGGTATCAAAAATACCACGGGAAGGTTTGACAGCTGTCAGTTAGGTTATTTAAAGGAAAAAATAAACATTAAAAGGAGTTTACAATAAAGGTTAGTCATAAACATTAACTATATCCAATTGTTTATAATCAGTGTTTAATAGAGTTTTAACCAGATAGAGCTGGGGAGAGAAAGACCATTGTACCTGTCTCAGAATGAATCAGTCTCATCTCAAACTAGAATCTCCAAAGCCATGAACCAAAATAAGCCATTTCTCTAAGTTATTTATGTTAGGCAAATAATTATAGAGACAGAGAACTGTATATTAATTTTTCTCCTTCTTACAAACACATTATTATATTGAGACAATAGATGCACGTAAATTCAAGATAATTTTTGAATAAAATTAATACAAACTATTTGTAACTGTGAACTGAACGTACGTATCATTACAAATCTTTTTTTCTTGAATGATATTTTATAACTATTATTGTATGTATACCATCTTTAATACTCTATTTTTATGTCAGTTGTTTTAATTACCTTACCTTCTTATAGATTTAAGGTCAAATTATAAGTTTTTATTTGAACTATGAATTTTAAAATGACCTTTGTATCATAATTTATACCAAACTGGCTAAAGAGATATTGGCTTTAAAAATGATTTATTTCATTTTTATTTATGAGTATATGTATGTGTCTGAGTGTTCATGGAGGCTGGAAGAAGGCATAAGATACCCTGGAGTTAAAGTTACAGATGGTTGTGAGTTGTCTGATGTGTCTGGTTACTGAACTCATGTCCTCTGGAAAAACAGCAAATGCTCTTCACTACTGAGCCATCTCCACCCCTGAGCCTGGCCTTTTAAATGGATATGTCATATATAGGTAAAATAACTTGCCTTCTTTCTGCAATACCTGAAAGTTTCATACACTTATACAATGTGTATTGATCATCTATCTATCATCATCTATCTATCATCTATCTATCTATCTATCTATCATCTATCTATCATCTATCTATCATCTATCTATCATCTATCTATCATCTATCTATCATCTATCTATCATCTATCTATCATCTATCTATCATCTATCTATCATCTATCTATCATCTATCTATCATCTATCTATCATCTATCTATCATCTATCTATCATCTATCTATCATCTATCTATCATCTATCTATCATCTATCTATCATCTATCTATCATCTATCTATCATCTATCTATCATCTATCTATCATCTATCTATCATCTATCTATCATCTATCTATCATCTATCTATCATCTATCTATCATCTATCTATCATCTATCTATCATCTATCTATCATCTATCTATCATCTATCTATCATCTATCTATCATCTATCTATCATCTATCTATCATCTATCTATCATCTATCTATCATCTATCTATCATCTATCTATCATCTATCTATCATCTATCTATCATCTATCTATCATCTATCTATCAATCATCTATCTATCATCTATCTATCATCTATCATCTATCACTAACTCCTGCCATTCTTCCCAGTTTTCCTCACCACATCTCCATTCCAGCTTTTACTTTTTTTTATTATTATTAATAATGTTTTGAGCCCAGTTAGTGTTGCCCACAGATGTGTGACTATCCACTGGGGTGTGAATAACCTACCAATGGCCACATTCTCAAAGATGAGTGATTCAACACTCTCAGCAGTCATCAATTACCAATAGCTTCTCTAATATTCTATTTGAGGGACCAACAGTCCCCTCTCCCATCTATGTGGGAATTTTGACTGACTTAATCTTGTGCAGGTCCTTGGCAGATAACCACAGCACCTGATGCTATGAGATGATGACACGTCTAGAAGTCAGCATTGCACAGCTCTTCCATTCTCAAAAACTCCAACTTCCCTCACATTTTCTGTGCCTTGCATGGCAGGAAGTTTAAATAGATGACCCATCTACAACTGTGCACTCAGAGTTAGTTGCATTCAGCACTTTGACCATTTATGAGTCTCTGATTTACCACTACCACTGCAAAAATAGTTTTATTGCCTGAAGCTGAGAATAGCACAAATTGGTATAAACATAAATATTTAAAATGCAGTTTGATAGCATGTCCAGTTAGCAAAATGACAGTAGATTTCTCCTCAGAATCTATGACCTCCTCAGTCATGGGTTTTTGACCAGGCTTATGTAGTAGCAGACATGAAATCCTTTCTGTGAAATAGCCTGATATACAGTTAGAAAGTGGTGGGTTACCCCCATAAACTGTCATGCACCTATTGCACTAGGGGAAGCAGCTTGCCAGAAGATCGAAGTTCTCACATGAGGGTCAAGTGCTGGATAAGAACATTGATGTCTTTTTCTCCCAAGCAGCCTGCATAGCACCCTCTGGCACTTTGCAAGTTAGCCATTAGGGAGAGCGTTTCCTTGTCAACTCAAAAAGAATTTCACTATGTCCTAAATCCAAATTTTGTCCTGTCATTAGCAATAAAGTCTTACCATCTAGTTATGATGGCAAAACTAACAGCAATGGCAATTGCCTGTATTGTTTTGGAGACCTCTGAGGTTGGTTTCTATGACCAATAACTCACCAGGCGGTATCTATACTTGAGACTGAGGACTGCATTTAATAAGCATGTCTTCTGGGAACAACATTGTCCACTCATACAGGGTACTCTTTCAAACTCCTCTTTAAAAACCACTTATATGATATATTTGTTTAATTAGGTTATAAAGTAGTGGCTTTCCATAAGGTTTCTTCATATTTATTTAGTTTTGGCTAACCCAGCCCCTACCCTGTTCTCTCCCCAATCCCCTTATACCCACTTAAACCTTTAACCCTGAGAATATTCTACCCCTCCCCATGTCAGCTGTGTTCTTCCATAGGCTCTAATATTTTTCTCCCTTGGGCTGGAATATTGTAGATTTCCATATAGTTTTTAATGCACCCTACTTTTGGGCTCAGCCTTTCTTCAGCACCTCGCTCCACCATTCCCCATCCCCTCCCTGTTTGAATCTTTCTGCCCCCACTATACCCCATTCATAATTTCATTTTACCTGTATGTTACTATCCTTCATCACTAAGATATCCACTTGCTGTGGGTCATTTCTAGCTTTCTGGATTCTATAGGTACTTCAGGTCATATGTACAAAACAAAAGGTTGGGAACTAGGATATACATATGAGAATGTGCGGCATTTGTGTTTTTGGATCTAAGTTATGTGTGTATAATTTTTCCAGGTACATCGATTTATCTACAAATTTTGTGATTTCATTTTTCTTTACAGCTGAGTAATATATGACTATGTATTTGTACCACATTTTCCCTATCCATTCCTAAGTTGATGGACATCTAGATTAATTCTATTTAATATACACTGAGCTGCAATGAACAGGAATGTGCAAGTATCCTTGCATTAGGATAAAAGCCCTTTGGTTATATGCCCAGGAGTAGAACAGTTGGGTCATATGGTAGTACTACTTCTAATCTTTAGAAAAACCACCAAACTAATTTTCACAGTGGCTACATGAGCTTACACTCCCACCAAGAATCTATAAAAGCTCCCATTCCCTCACATCCACACCAGCATTTGTAGTCATTTGTTTTCCTGCTCTTGGCTATTCCTATGGGGACGAGATGGAATCCTAAAGTAGTTTCAGTCTTTATTTTTTCTGGGGGCTAAGGAATCCTTTGTAAATTGCTTATTATCCATTTGTATTTGTTTTGAGAACTTTCTGTTCCATTCAATAAGCCCCTTTTACAGTATATATTCACACCTATAATTTTTAAATTTTACTGTTATTAAATATTTTAGATTTTCATAATGTAGTTTGATGGTATTTATCCACACCTTCCCACATTGCCCCCTTCCCAATTTAATGAGCTCTCATATATAGCTAAGAGATAGGGAAAATAGCTTATTTTTCTGAATATTAAAATCCAGGTTTCCCAGTATTATTTGTTCAATATAATATCTTCATTTCAATGCATATTTTGGAAACTTGGTAAAAAGTGAGATATTATTTGTGTGTACTAATACCTGCGTATTATATTTTGTTCCAGGGATCTATGTGCCTGTTTCCTGCTGGCATTATGTTGCTTGTACTGCTGTCTTTGTAGTGCAATTTGCAATCAGAAATGGTTATACTTTCTACAGCATTCTTTTGTTTCTTTTGGCTATCCTTGGTTTTCATGATTCCATACAGATGTTGGGATTGTTTTTCTATGTCTGCAAGGAATGGGCCTGAAAATGTATTGGTATTTTGTTGAAAGAGTAGATTGCTTTTGGTAGAATGACTATTTTCACGATAT
>NW_008331307.1:804892-817209 GCF_000622305.1 Nannospalax galili | reverse complement strand
GGAACTGTCTGGAAGAGCCTTTATCCATCCTGTCCAACAACTCGACTGAAGGTATCGCCTGTCTGGCTTTGCTGTTTGTCAAGTAGCTTTTAGTTATATATATGTATGCTCTTATGAAATTATATTGGCCCCTTTAATCTTTGGTTATACTTCCCTTTTCGGTGTTTAAAGACACACAATTGGACCAGATAAACTAATTTGTTTTTACTCTTGAGGTCGTTTGAGGATCTGTTCCTCAGGGGTCCCATGGGCTTAGGAGGAGTCCCTGGCTCCTTTCTTTTACCAGTTCCATCTATGTGAAGATAAGTCAAAGGTCCTGCTTGACCATTGTTGGCTTCTCTTGGAAGCATGGAGGAAATAATTCCTCCGTGTTGACCCTCCTCTTTATAGACTGGACACTGGTTCAAGTCCATCTGGTGGGGGTCTCCTTGACCTCCTTGATCAAGAGGTCAGATGACCCACCACCTTTATGATGGAAGATCTTTCCATCTTCAAACATCTTCCTTAATTTCTTTCTTTAGTGTCTTAAAATTCTCTCTGTAGAAATCTTTTGTTTCAATGGTTAGGTCTGTTCCTAAGTAGTTAATGATTCTTGTGGCTATTGTGAATGGGATTGTTTCCTTGATATCTTTTCAACATGTTTATCACTGGCATATAAGAAAGCTACTGATTTGTGTGTGTTAATAAACAGAATTGTGGAAGAAATTAATGAAATAAGAAGAAGAAATTACAAAGAATTAATGAAATGAAGAATTGGTATTTTGAAAAGATAAATGATATTAGCAAAGCCTTAGCCAAATTAGGCATTTAAAAGTAAAAGGCCCAAATTAATAAAGTTAGAGATGCAAAAAGAGATACTGTAACAGATCCCAATGAAATTCTGAAAAATATGAGGGTACATCTTAAAAACTCATACTCCATTAAAGAAAACTTAAAAAATAGAAGGATGAATTTCTGGGTGTATATGACATATCAAAATTAAATCAAGATGAAATACATAATTTAAGCAGATTACCAACAATAATGGAATTGAAGCACTAATAAAATGTCTTCTAAGCATAAAAATCCTAGGACAAAATGGACTCAATGTAGAATTCTACTAGTACTTCAAAAAAGAACAAGTACCAGGACTACTCAAAATATTTCATGACATAGAAAAGGAAGACTTCCAAAGTCTTTTTAAAGCCACCATTAACTTAACACCAAAATCAGATAAAGACACTACAGAAAAGTTAACACAGAAATTCACAACCGACCAATGTGTAGCGATCAAGAGGCTGCTGAGCGCTCATCTCTGAATAAGATGCCGATATTAGATTTCTGCCTTCCAATGCCCAGCGATCATTGTTAGGGATAAGTAAACATTTTCTGATTGGATTTAAGGCCTGCTCTTTAGACGAGACTTTCATGTCTGGTACTGTAATGCTAGGTAAAAGCTCATGGGTAGTGAGTCATAAGCCCTAAGATACAAGCTGCCATTGTTAATTTACTCTCTACTTGTGTTGTCAAACTGCCTTCTAAGCATACATGTTTATACCTGTAAACCTGAGCTCCCCTCAATCTTGGTCAGAAAAGTTTTCATTATTTTTTTTCAGTGGCCAGCAGTCAATGCATAACTGGTCAAAGTGCTAAGAGGATGCTGAGTGATTAGGGCCCAAGAGAGGGTTCAGTAGTTAAGAACATTGGCTGTTCTTGCCAAGTACCTGGGTTTGGTTTCCAGCACCCACATGATGTCCAACAGCCATCTGTACCTCCAATTCCAGGGGATCTATGCAGTCTTCTGGCCTTGGTGGGCAAAGCATTCACAGGTGCTAACATACGTGCAAGCAAAACACTCATACACATAAAATAAAACTAAATAAAGTTTTTAAATAAAAAAGATAGACTGGGTGATCAGGCCTAAATGGAGCATTCTTATAAGTTCTTTCCCAGCTGTCCCATCCATGTTCAGTGTAGACTGTGGAAGAGATGGTGGAAAAAATGTAAAAGGACAAGTGCTGTGAAATGCTGTTTCCTGAAATGACATGGCTATCACATACATGAACTCAAAGCATCTGTGATTACCTGTATAGGACCTAAGGATCAGGCCAGACAAAATTGTGGCATAGACAGTGTGCATGCTCTTCAGACCCCTCTCCTTACTGGGGAGCTATTGGCAGGTAACTCCAGGGGGAGGGAAGACTTGCCCTGAAATTGAGGGTATGTGTACTGGTAGGTTTCCCAACGGATGGTCCCACACCCATTTACATTTACATATTGGGAGCAGTAACCGGACTTAGTGGATTGTAAAGAATAGGGGTCTAGAGAGATGGCTCAGTGGTTAAGACCACTGGCTACTCTTGAAGAGAACCCAAGTTTGGTTCCCAGCATGCACATGGCAGCTAACAGCCGTCTATATCTCCAGTTTCAGGGGATCCAATGCTGTCTTCTGGTCTCTTCAGGCATTGCACGCCTGTGGTGCACTTACATGTAGACAAAACAGTCACACACATAAAATAAAAATAAAATAAATAACAACAAAAAACAATTAGCTGGCCAGGCATGGTGGTATATACCTTTAATCCCAGTACTGGGGAGGCAGAGGCAGGTGGATCTCTGTGACTTCAAGACATGCCTGGTCTACATAGTGAGTTCCAGAGCAGCCAGGGCTATAAATAAATAAATAAATAAATAAATAAATAAATAAATAATAAGCAACTTGAAAGAAAATTTGAAGTTGAGAGAGGGATGTGTTGGGAGGATTTGAACACTAGGCAAAGTTGGAGGGAGGAAATGAGCACAAGATATGATAATATTTCATTGAAACTGTATATGAAATTCTCAAGATTAAGAAAATTTAATGAAAAGAACAAACACTGTTAAAAATATATTATTTGCATGCATGGTGATACATACCTTTAATCCCAGAACTCAGGGGACAGAGGTAGGTGGGTATCTTTGAGATAGAGGCCAGTCTCATCCACATAAAAAATTCCAGGTCAAGTAGGGTCACAGGGAAACCCTGTTTCAAAAGCCAAAATAAATAAACAAAGAAATAAACAAAAAGTTTTAAACAGCCAATACAAAATAACTCTTAATAATGAGACTTTGTTTAGTAAAGTTATTAAAATAAAAATTGCCAGTCCAGAGAAAAATGGGAAAAAATACGACAGTGATTGGTACAAAGCACTAGCTATAATGAATTAAAGACTTGATACATAATAAAGGCAACTATAAGGTTAGGAACAGGATACACTTGCGATGTGATCATATGAAGCAGAAACACAGCTTAAATATGAAATGGGAAAGGAAAGTGAGAGGAAAATTAGAATTGCATGGATCATCATATAAGCAATAAAAATGGAAGCGATAGTGAAAGTTTTACAGGGAATATTTCAATTTCTTAATCATTAATTAAATGCTAGATGAATCAGGCAGATAGTGAAAGAATTATACAGACATATTAGTTTAAGTCTGTGCTGATCACTAAAGAAAAATCTTCATAAATAACAAAAGAAATACAAAGCAACAAAAATTCATATTCAAACAAGACTGGGTGAAACCAACAAGAACTATAATTTAAAAACTTAAGGTGACTGGACGAATGTGAAACAAATGCATCTTATCAAGGGTTATAACTCATGTCTCTTAGTTTTTACCAGAAGGGAAATTTTTCTAGTAACACAGAAAAGAGCACCCAGCCTGAAATTCCAGGATAATAAAGAATTTCCAGGTAAATGGAAGCCATAAAAAAAAAAAAAAACAGAAAGGTAGCAAATATCATACATGTCCTGATTATATTTCAGCATAGTAACATCAAACAAGACAAATAAAATTCATAACTTTGGAAACTAAAATAGAAATGTAAATCTAAGAGTTATAGGGCTGGAGAGATGGCTCAGCAGTTAAGAACACTGGGTCTTGCAGAAGACCCAGGTTCGAATCCCAACACCCACATGGCAGCTAACAACTGTCCATAACTCCAGTCCCAGGGGATCCGACAGCTTCTTCTGTCCTCTTTGGACATTGCACGACATGGGTGCACTTATCTACAAGCAGGCAATACACACATACACATAAAATAAAAAATAAAAATAAAAATAAATCTAAGAATTATGATGGCAGGAAAAGGCTTCAGAATACCAGGCTTCAGTGAACAGCAAAAGCAATAAAGGAATTCTGGCATTAAGGAAATATATGCAACGTTGTTTAACAAAACAAGAAAATGAGTTACATGTTTAAAAACACAGGGACATTTATGACAGTGTACTATGTATGAGTGCAGAATATTCACTAATTTTATATGTTTTTAAAAAAATTTTTAGAAGCATCATTTCATTACAGCTTTAACATACTCAATAACAGTTTCCAGAGCAAAGATAAATCTCTTTCAAAAGTGGCTATAAAATGTTTAGGTTTGCTTTGAATTAATACAGTTATAGAATACTGAACTCAGTGTAAGCCCTGTAAGACATAAAATTGAATAGGTTTTTAACCTTTAAAAAAGATCTCCATTCATTTTATTTTTAACCTTTTAAAAAGATCTCCATTTCATTTTAAAATATACTGTTTCTTACAGAAAGACTCATTGTTTTGCTAATAACACTGAGATGTTGGTGCATGCATCTCTCATCTATAGGAATCTGATTATTACTAGTCATAATCAGTTGCATTTGGATCCTTGGCACCTGTGTATGTCTATAAAGTCATCTGGTTCAAAAGTAAAAAAAAAATAGAAAATTAATCAAAATTAAAACTTACAACAGAATAAAAACAGAAATTACAAAATAAAAATGATAATAGCAGAAACGTAGAAGATGTGGAAGAGGTGCTTATCCTCAACTCCTGGGTGGAAAGAATGCTTGGAGATTGTTTGTGCATTGCCTTTTAAACTTGATCATCTTTCTTATTCACTTGTAAACACTCTTGTAAATATATTTACCCAATGAAAGTGAAAATTTATGTCCATTCAAGGGTTGGACTAATCCATTCATATCAACTCATAGTAGAAAAAAACCTGAAAACAATTAAAAATCCCATAAATAAGAGATTCTACAGGATGTGTGTGTGTGTGTGTGTGTGTGTGTGTGTGTGTGTGAAATTAAATTAAACTAAATTGGACAGGGGACAGTGGAGAGTGACAAGGATAGGGGAGGGGGCCTAAATACTATCAAACTATATGAAAATCACAAAAATTCAATAAAAAAGAGGATTGATACGAAAAAAGTATATTTATACAATAGAGGCCTGCTAGGCAATAAAAACAAATTAGTTATTAGTACATATGATGCTATGAATTAGTGTTAGATATAATATTAACATAAAATACCAGAGAAGTTCCTATTGCATGATTCCATTTATGTATAACATGCAAAATTAATCCATGAAAAGAATCCAAATACGTGCTGCTGAGGTTGGTGTGGTTAACTGGGAAAGGGCAAGGAGTAGATGTCTGGGGTGATGAAAATCTTAGGGTTGTCTTTCATATAAGTAACAGGAAACAATTGCCCTTAAGAAGTGATTAAAACTGTAGAACCCTAATTAATTAATCATTACTAGGTTTACACTATTTGGTACTGATGTGAAATTTTCAACTCAGGTCATTTACACATTTGTTTTGAATATGTGAGAAAATACACATGATGCAGGTAGATGGGAGCAGACTGCTGGAGAAGGGCTACATGTGGGAAAAGGGGAAGCAAAAGCCAGCATACTACCTATTTTCTTTGGCTTCTAAATATTTTCACAAGAAAGGTTCCTTCGAGAACAGCCCATTTAAGGATCAGTCAGGAAAATTTAAAATTAGCCTAGAACTTATTTTTATATCAAAATATAAAGATAAGTGCAAAGCATGAGGAATTATTTCAATGAGAGAGGAATCAGATTACGATTTCTGAGCACAATTGCAATAATTTCAGTTCCAAACAATTCACAAGCTACAAAGCTATTTTATATCATATCAGTCTGTATCATAATAAGTAAATGCAGCATATAGTTCTGGATTTAATCCAAACTGGGATAAATAAATATTTCTAAAGGGATTCTTGAAGAATTTACTCAGAATATACTCTGAACTTTAGATAATAGTGTTGTATCAATGTCAGATTTCCCATTTTGAAAATTACACTGAAGCTATAGGGATATAGTGTGACATGGAAAGTTATATATTTAGTTTTAAAGGTCACAATATCTCCAAATTTCAAAAGTTAGAGAGGTAGAGAGAAAAAATAGAATGCAAGCTATCTACTGATTAATCATTTTGACAGAAATATGATTGTTTCTTATACTATTCTTTCAATTTTTCTCCACCTCGGAATCCAATAGTTCATATAATTTTCAAAGAGCAACTATCTGCAGTTAATCTGATAAAAGATGTGTAAGACACCTTCAAAGAAAACTATAAAATATCACCTAGAGAAATTAGACCTAAATAAATCAAAAGATAAAAGCAATTTTTAAGACTGGACACGTCAATAATAAGTCTCTCTAACTATCAAATTTATATAGATTCAACAAATTCCCAATGTCAGTTCCAGCAACTTGACTATAAATGTGTGATGTGTGTGTGTGTGTGTGTGTGCACATGTGTAAATTGTCATGTGATTCTAAAAGCAACAATCAACCTGATAATGAGAGCTGGAACAACTGGAGAGGACCAGTCACAAGCAGGATCATGTGTCTGTAATATTACTAACAAGAAATAGATGCGGTTCAACATACTTTAAGGCCCGAAAAAGAATGTGCTTCTATGAAACAGATAACTCAGGCCTGAGTCTGGAGTAGGGGTTATACTTGTTAATATGATGCAACACTTGTGCAAGGACAGATAAATACAGAAAAGGAGTGGCATGAACCCTAGAAACCCAATACATTCAGTATTATTTCATTAAAGAGGACACTCTGTTGGAATCAGGAAACAACCCCTTACTATTTTTTATTTTCATTTTTGACATCTAAATTAGAATTGAAATTTAATTGTCATGAAAACATAGATTCCAATATTCTTAGGTTTTCTGGTTCCAAGCAGAGATAAATAACTATTATCTGCTCTTAAATTCCCACTATCTGCATATTCATATAGTAAATTCCTTTTTAAATGTAGTGCCACCAATCAACCAGTAAATAGGACTGGGGCTGAAGCTCAGGTAGTGGGGTGGATACTGACATAGGTTGCCTTGTTTGCACAAGGATCTAGGTTCAAATCTGGAGCCAAAAGCAAAACACAGCAAAAGACAAGCAAGCAAACAACCCCCCCCCTTACAAACAAGGCATATGATCAGAAGTTAAAGCTGCTCAGAATAACACTTTCTTTTCCCAACAAACACTAAAGAACTAAACAAAAAGAATGCCATTCTATTTTTATTTTCTACGTAGTTTTATCCAAAGCCCAGTATTCTGCTGTTAGAATGTGGTGGTGAGCCCAGGTGTTTGCTCCGCTCCTTTACATTTATCCACATTCACTTGTACTATTTTCCACAAAGTTGACAAGAAAACAAACATAACAGAAGGAAATTTCATTCTAATGGATTTCAATTAATATTCATGCTTCAATAATAAATGCAAAAATTGTCTAAGGAAACATATTTTCCCTCCATATTTTCAAATAAAATTAACAATCTTTATCATGTGTGTTAATCAAATTAAGTTTCTTTGATAACCAAATTTCTGACTTTTTTTTCTTTTATGGAGAAATAATTATATACAAGATTGTTAAAAGACTAAACAAATTGCTGCTAACCTAACATCACATCAAGTTATTTTAATCTGCAAATGAATTAAAATTTTCTTTATATTAACTATAAAATAAAATTTAATCTGGCATTTGACCATAGCTATTACTGAATATATTTAAGCTAAACAAACATTCTTATAAGAATGCCTAAAAAGTTCAGTAGGACTCCACTAAAAATTTGCTGAATTATATAATAAATATTAAAGAATAAAAGATGAAATTATGTAAGATGAGAAAAAAAGGGAGTCTATAAATAAATGATAGCTTTATTTTTCCATTGAATTTAAGGCCTCATTGCTGTTTTGGCTTGGAGGGAAGTTTTGATTTCAATATTTGATTTTTCATTTCTACAAGAAGCCCATAGCCTGTGTAAAATAAGGTAACAGCTTTAAATATTGCAAGCAGACAAACGTGAGGTTGATGTTACAATGACTTAAGTATTTTCCCACACCCCTACTCCAGACTCAGGCCTGAGTTATCTGTTTCATAGAAGCACATTCTTTTTCGGGCCTTAAAGTATGTTGAACCGCATCTATTTCTTGTTAGTAATATTACAGACACATGATCCTGCTTGTGACTGGTCCTTCTTCAGCTTTTACCCTGTTTTGCCCTCTACCTACTGGTTTTGTTAGATTGGTGTACATTACATCTTATTTTTTATTTTATTTTTCAGTAATCAAAGTATCAGTGAATATTTCCATTAGAAATAACATCCTTATGAATGTATCACTTAAAACATTTCTTTGTTTAAAGAACTCACTACAGTTTCATGGATTACAGAATATTCTAAATATTCTGTATTAGGTCAATTCTGAAATTTCCCTCAATCTCTTCCAAGATCGATACAAATAATAGTTTCTAAGTGAGACTTTTTCTTTGTTTAGACAAATTTACTACTACATTTTCCTAATAGTTGTAATGTAGTTTACAAACTTCCATTTGTTCTGTGTGATATTGTAGTCCTACTTTAGATGTCAAACATTCTTTGCTCATTAGTCTGTGACTCCTGTTCCTCCAAAGCCGCAGAACAGCAGACTCACATATCTGCACATTTACCGTGTGTTTATTCAGTAAGTGTTCTATGTATAATTGCAGTTTTCCAGCATCTGAGCTTATTTCTAAACATAAAATAATAAGCATTTTAGAGCTGGCTATAGCAATACTTTGCTTTGTAGTCAGTAAACTTACTCCACTTGCCAGTTAAAATAGGAAAAGGAAAGTGCTATACAATTTCCCAAAGGAACCAGGAAGCATTTATATTTTGCAAATAAACTCTTGCTTTATTTTCTGCCTTGTTATAATATAGTATATTATATTGTGTATTATTGCATACATAATATGCAATATATCATATTAATATATAGTATAGTTTGACTGTCATATGATGGCAATGTATTGAGACTAAAATAATTATTAAAACCAGTAGGAAAAAGAAAACCAACCTTTGAGGACTGATATTTCTTTATTTCAAAGTTGAATAAAATCTGTCATAATTAATTATTGAATTATGAGCAGATAAAACATACAGATTAAGTAGAATATAGAACCTATTTTTATTATGAACAAAACTACTGTTCAAAAAAGTACAAAGCACATAGGTATTAATAGTGCAAAACACATGAAATTGTGAAGCACTCAGAAGAATGTACAATCTATACATAGAATTCTTGATTAGTTGTCAACTATCAAAATTCATCTAAGAGAGATTTGATTCCAAAGTGTTTTAACATTATCAGAGTCCTGGATAACCCAAGAAGTGTGATAATAGAAAGCATGGAGTCAAAGCATGCAGTGGGGCCATGTGTCTCCTCTAACTGGAAAAAGCAGTATGTCTAGACCAGGACTAGATCTGGATTATCCAAACTCTCCCTGTAGTTAAATGAAGTAGGGATTAATGGAGTGTAGCAACATTAACTGATTTTTAATAGATTTTCCTTGTAGAAAAGAAGAGATGAATAGAATTTTAATTCTATCCCACAGCTTCTGAATGATATATTTATGATAGATCTACTCTAGTATTTAGAAATATTAATTATATATTATTAAGTAAATGTGTGTTATGTCTGAAGCATCATGAAATATTTAGTGTGCAATAGTATGAAGCATGACTCTGAAAACTTCCAGCCTGTTAGCAAACTTTCTGCAACTATGACTAAAATATCTGCATGAACAGATTATAGAAAGATTGGTTTGCTTCAGCTCATGGTTTCAGGAAGGCAAAGTCTAAGGTTCCTTGACTCTATATACCTGGGAACAAAAAGTCAGGACATCAAAAATGTATGACAAAAGAGGTTTTCATCTCAGATCAGAAGAGAAGTCGAGAAAGAAACTAATGGCAAGAAACAGTCAAGGACCTGTCCTGGTGATCTTCACCTTCTGCTAAAGCCCATCTCCTAACAGTTCCAGAACCTTCCAAAATACCACTACCATCTAGGAACCAAAAACCTACAACATGCATCTTTGGGAAAATTTTCGTAATCAAAACAATGCCATCTCCTTAAGGAGACATGATCCAATAGTTTCTGAAGTCTTCTGTCTATCTCTCATAAACACACACACACACACACACACACACACATACACACATATGTGTATGCATGTATACACAGAGACAACAATTTTTAACTTCCCCCAATATATTTGACTGCAACCAGGCTTAGAGTCTTCTAATCTTCTTGCACAACTTTCATCCTACGGCATCCTGTGTGTCTCCAAGTCCCATAATGAAAGGCAGTTAGAAATTACAGAACATGGCCTCCTTTTAATCACCAAATGAACTCAATATATTCCATAAACAGACATTTTTAGGAGAAAAGTTTAAGTACAGGTATCGGCCGATTACAGGGGTGAGCGCTGATTGAAATGTGAAGATTGAAACTATAAACTCAATATTGTGAAAACTGACTAATGCTACATCATCAAAAGCAAAGGTGAGATTTTTCTCGTTAATGAGAAACAGGTTTGATCTTTTCTTCTATGTGAACTGCAAACTATTTATAGTTCTTAAATGAAATTAGTTAAATGATATTTTTAGGGTTGGAAAAGTATTTGAGCTATCAAAATCTGTGTTAAATGAAATCTCATTAAAAATGCAATTTTCTGATATCCTACAATTTTTGAAATTTAGATTTTAGCTGCAATATGGATAAATAAATATATGTAATTAATTAGTATCTCTATATAAAATATATACATGAAAACTGTAGAGTATAATCTATTCTTTCAATGCCTTATAGTTTTTCTTCTTTCAGCAAGGAGACAGATGACAGTCCCTGCCTACTTGTCAGTTATACATAGTACACTGCTAAACCTCCAACTGCTTGCTCCATTGCTTATGGCCAAAGTAGTTAAAATATTACATTTTTGCTGTCCTGAAACATCATATGTATTTTTTAGTTCTTATATTGATATTTTAAAAAATATAATCAGTATATCACAAGTGAAAAATCTCTCTGAATTTTAATGAAAATTCAGGATTATAAATTAATCTGACCCAGACTTAAAATCTTATGAGCAATAAACTAAAACGACATGAATTTCTTAGTTTTGTATTTTAATCTCTGCCTAATTGAGAGCACCTTATCAGAATACAAGCTTTTGACTCTAATATTCAATTTAACCTGTCAGGAAAGTTTTCCAAGTTTCCTAGAAATATTAGTAAGAAAAGGATATCCTTAGAAATGGCTTTAGAAGAGATTGGGTACATTCAGGGCAGTAAGGCCATAGACTAAGTGAAGCAACACAAACCCAGAAAAACAAATGATGTGTGTTTTCCCTCATTTGTGGACCCTAGCACCAAATCCTTACTGTGACTATATATCCTGGTGTAACTGCAGGAGCCAGGAAAATGGAAAGGAATCAGGGAGGTAAGGGAAAAGAAGGCGCCTGAGAGAGAACAGTAGGAGACTGATGTTACTAAGGGACGGAAGGATAAAATGGGGTATTTAAATGAGAGAGGGGGAGAGAGAGGGTTATACAAGGTTCCACGGAGGTAAAGAGGAAGGAGTTTAAGAGATGGGGTACCATACGAGACAAGTATTATCAAGGGTGAAATGGGGACAATGGAAGTACTTTAACTGAGGAGGGAAGAAGGAGGGTTTGATAAGGAGAGAGAGAGGGGAGAGATAAATAATGGCTAGCTGGAGTGAAAATACAGAGGGAAATGAATTACTTCAATAGTTTACTGATGTATTTTACTATATAGTTTACTGATGATGCATACAATATATCTATGTGAGTCCATGTGTATAGCTGAAGGCGATATAAAAAGAAACGGTGCCAGGCAGGAGAAACCTTCCTTTGAGTTGTTGGCCAGGGTAGAACAAGAGACTCCTAAAATGACACGGTCTATTGCCACAGCCCTTGATTGCCTCCAACACTGGAAGTTAAGAACCTATTGATGAATATAAGACATACTTCAGACACAGGATTTGGATCAATGGAGCTGGAACTCACCTAGAAATCACTCCCTGGAGACTAGGTCTCATAGTTTTGGAGAACACTACAAATGCTGCTAAGGGAGAATGTCAATCTATGTTCTAACCCCAGTTTTAAGTCCTAATAACCACAACAGTGACTGATACAGCAAGCCATATTGGGGCAGTAG
>NW_008331307.1:803019-804846 GCF_000622305.1 Nannospalax galili | reverse complement strand
TCTCCTGCGCATACACTTTCTTATCTTGCTCAACTTTAAGAGAAATGTATACATTAATAACATATGTTTCTCTTAGAGAAAACCCCAAGACTGTCACATCCCTAGACAAATGTAGTTTCTTGCTATGTGATAAATATGGATCCTTATATTTACAGACAACTATGTCAATCACCATTCATCAAAGAAGCTTCTTTTGCAACAGATGGAGACTATTACAGAGTTCCACAAATGGTCACACATACATTGTCTTTGAATTATCCAACCCTAAGTGATATACCTACAGTGAATCCTCTACACCCAAGGCCCACGGAACATAGTGGAACATGGGGTAGAGAGAACACTGATTCATCTCTCAACTTTCATCAATGAAGTTCCCTTGTGGAATAGAGGGCCATGAACACAAAAGTACACAAATGACCAAAAGTAGAAATAAGAGTCTGCAAATGTGAGTCCTTGGATAGGACTCCTATATTAACCCACCCAGGGTTTAGGAGCCATTGCAAAATGGGGCATGGAAACATTGTAAGAACCAGGGAGGTGGTGCATGACCACATAGAAACAGAGTCTTACAGACTCCTGAGACCTTGTTCATATTAGCAGACAACAATGATGTCAGCACATGCAAGACCCATGAAATCTTAAGCAGGCAAAAACCCAGGATAGAACTGTGGAAATGGGCAGCAGACCCCAATCTTAGACAAAGAACTATTGGCAGCTGATTACTACTGTGTGAGGAAGAGCTGATCTTCTTAAAGAGAGGAACTCTAGATAGACTGACTAGACCTCAGTGGATGAACTTGCACTGAAGGATGGCAGGGGACACTAACTTGACTCAATAGGCCTTATAAATGATATAATGCATGAAATCCAGTTGGGGGCGCTATGGGAGGGTGCCAGTTGGGAAGGGGGTATGAAGACGATTAAAATGTTCTGTGTCAAACGCATAAAAATTCAATAAAAATTTACAAAGCCAAAAAGAGTTTCATGTGAACATATGAATTCCATCTCAACTAGAAAATAATTGAAAATCTTAAAGGAATTAATTTTATTTGTATCCTCTCTACAATTGTCAAAATAGCTTTCCATCTCATCTTTTTAAAAAATTATTTATTTAATAACCACATAAATAGAAGAAGCATTTCATTACAACAGCATTGACATATTTAGTAACAGTTTGAGAGCTAAGGTGCATCTCTTTCAAAATTGGCTGTAAATTTTTAGGCTTACAGTTGAATTAATGCGGTTATACAATATTGTACTCAATAGAAACCCTATAAAACATAAAAGTGAATGAGGTTTTAATCTTTTTTAAAGATCTCCATTTCATTATTATAATACACAGCTTCATACAGAAAAATTAATTTTAATGCAATTAATATTAGATATTTGTACATGCATTTCTAATCTCTATGTATCTGATTATTACTAGTCATAGTTGGTTACTTGCTGAGATCCTTGGCACCTGAGCATGGACATAAAGTCATCAGGTAGATTTCAATGGTAATGTTTTTCACATCTACTAATTACTAAGGAGTAAATGTTTATGCTTTGAAGAATTATTTTTTTAATTAAAAAAATTTTAAATTTGATAACCACATTATTAGAAAAAGCGTAGCATTACAGCTTGAACATATTCAGTAACACATTCCAGAGCAAGGATACATCTCTTTCAAAAGTGGCTGTGAATTTTTAGGTTCACAGTTGAATTAATACAGTTATACAATATTGAACTAAGTATAAAGCCTGTAAGACATAAAATTGAATGAAATTACCCTTTAAAGAAGATCTCCATTTCATTTTAAAATATGCTGTTTCCTACATTTTTTA
>NW_008331307.1:797374-802674 GCF_000622305.1 Nannospalax galili | reverse complement strand
CCAGAGCAAAGATACATCTCTTTCAAAAGTGGCTATAAAAATTTTTAGGTTTACTGTTGAATTAAAACAGTTATACAATATTGAACTGAGTATGAACCCTGTAAAATATAAAATTGAATGAGTTTTAACCTTTAAAAAAGTTCTCCATTTCATTTTAAAATATATTGTCTCTTACAGAAAGACTCATTGTTTTTGCTAATAACACTGAGATGTTGGAACACGCATCTCTAATCTGTATGTATCTGATTATAACTAGTCATAGTCGGTTGCACTCAGATCCTCTGCACCTGTGTATGTATATAAAGTCATAGGGTAGATTTCAATGGTAAAGTTTATCACCTCTACTAATTAACGTGATGTAAATTTTTATGCTTCCTCCTCAAATATAATTCATTTTTAAAAATTTGTTGATTTTTGTTGTGTGTGTATATCACACAGAACATCCCAAACCATCTTATTCATCTACACACCCACTTCCCAGATGGCACCCTTTCTTAGTCTCCCCCCTTCCCCACTAAAACCCTTATACTCTGTCATCCCTGCTACTGTCCGCTGCGTTGTCAGCACCCCCAGCCATTCCCCACTGTTTGTCCATCCGGTGAATCTAGTCATCCTATCTAGAGTTCTTTGTTTTAGGAAGGTCAGCTGTTCCTCCTCTAGCAACAATCAGTTGTCAATATTCCTTTAGAAAAGATTGGATTCTGCTGTTCATTTTCCCAGTTCTATGCTGGGTTACTATCTGGGAGTCCCTTGGGCCACTCTGGCCAACAACTCAAAAGAAGGTATCTCCTATCTGGCATTGTTACTTGTTGTGTAGCCTTTAGCTATACATATGGGCTCTTAAAAAAAGTATATTGGCCCCTTTAATCATTGGTTATACTTTCCTTTTGGGTGTTTAAGGCCATACAGTTGGCCAAGATAAACCAATTTATTTTTATTCTTAAGGCTGTTTGAGGATCTGTTCTTCAGGGGGTCACTTGGGCTTGGGAGGAGCCCCCGGCTCCTTTCTTTTACCAGTTCCACCGATATGAACATAAGTCAAAGGTCCCGCTCGACCATGGCTGGCTTTGCTTGGAAGCATGGAGGAAATGTTTCCTCTGTGTTGACCTGCCTCTTTGTAGACCGGACACTGGTTCAAGTCCATCTCATAGGGTCTCCAAGGCCTCCTTGATCAAGAGGATAGTTGACCCACCACAATTACAGTACATTTTGAGAGATGCTCATAGTCCCCTGGAACTAGTCGGCATAGGAGGGCAAGGAGCACAAACTGTCCTTTATGACCCTCTGACCAAATTATTATAGGCCTCAAAGTATGTTTGTTAAACATCCAAGAAGGTTAGTTCCACCAGTGGTACTTTTAATTACTGTGTGCCATGTAGATAAATCTTGGGCAAAGACCAGTAAGATGAAGAGCTATAGGCAATCAATAGATGCTTAGGGAAGGAGAATCAGTTTCCTCCATGCACTAATCCCTGAGACGTTTTCTAATTTCAAGTGGGCAACCCTAAACATGGGTACACTAGAGCACCACTAATGAATGGATTTTATGCATATATATATATATATATGGTGTGTGTATATGTTATATATAGTATCTATTTCTACTCCTGTGTGTGTAAGTAGCAATAATAGTCAAAGAAAAAGGCAAGAAATTGAGAGGGATTTGGGGGGGACATGGGTAGAGTTGGAGGGGCAATCAGAAGGATAAAACTAATGAAAAAACTATACTCCTGTACAATGTTTACAAAAATAGCTTTCCATTTATATAAGCTCTTTACCTACCCTTGATGTTCTGAGTATCCACCCTGGATTGCAGATAGATAAACACCCTGATACTCAACAACATTTTAAATGTGCTGTTCCTCACTAAACTTGCTATGCTGTGCATCTGCATTGTCTTTTTAAGTTCTGTTCAAAATATCTTTATCTACTTTATTAAACATTATTGCAACGTTAACAGATGGAAAGGAGATGAAGCATAAAATTTAGAGTTGAAAAATACATTAATGTTTTCTCTTTCTTGACATTTTACATTGTTGATTGATTCCAGTAGAATATGCATTGAGTTTTCCTAAATTCTCTTCAATCACAAGGGTTTCAAACTGTAATCTAGGCTGTGTAGGCTTGACATAGAAGTCCTTGCTATAGGTCAGCCAACATAGTATCTTACCCTGAGCCCTTTGACCTGTTACAAGTCTCTACATTAACCACATATTCTTTTGGTCTCCCAAATAAGCAGTTATGGATTTAGAATAGTTACCTGTGCAACATTTATCTCTTTACTTAATGTGTCATTACACCTTATTTTTAGCAAACAAAATAATCTACACAATCATGTGTGTGTATGTGTGTTTGCAGATAGATAGATTAGATAGATAGATAGATATAGGTAGATAGATACAGATAGATAGATAGATAGATAGACAGACAGACAGACAGATAGATAGATGATAGATAGATGATAGATAGATGATAGATAGATAGATAGATAGATAGATAGATAGATAGATAGATAGATAGATAGCTTTAACTTCACTACTCTAGTTTTTATGCTGCTGCTTGGTGTCTTTAAAAAATACCCCAAATATTTAGAAGTTCTAAATAATTGTTTTATTTGTTTTACAATGCTCACCAATCAAGTTTACACTAAAAGTCTAAATATAGTATGATTTCCTACACTAGGTGGCTAGAGTTTTTGCCCTCCTTTCTTAGTTCCAAAGAAATATAGATTATGAGACTTTCAGAATGAACCACAGAGAAACCAATTTATTCATTAATGAAGGAAAAAATTATAATGATAAACATAGATAATAAATGAAGTATTTGAAAGCAGAAATTTCAAAGTATGGTAACTGAAGATGTGCTGTGTGTTTTATTTATAGACATAAATCAAGAAAATTTTAGATTAAGATCAAGAAAGTGAAATTCAATGAAATATTGTTATAAATATATGCATCTACAATAATCTATCCCCCTCAAAATTATAAATGCAAACGAAAAAGTGAAAAATATACTTCAATCTTCTCGAATAAAATGTTGAGACACTGTTCTCTTTACATTCCTGAAATCGTTTACTTCCAGAAAAATGAAATTAATGGTTTAGTCTTTCTGTGTCCCTTTGAAAAATTAGAAATAATTTAAAAGAGGAAATATTTTAGTAGCTTTATAACTCAGGAATATCTTTGTTCAGCATAGGTTAATGAAAAACATAAAAAAAGACTCAATTCCTAGACTAGACTCCTCTCTAGAAGCTGTTGACCAGAAGTCCCACTGACACTCAAACAATACTGGCCATTGTCCCTGCACTTGGTTATCCACCAGAACGTCACAGTAAGACCACTACATACATGAGCTGTAGAACAAAGAGAAATCAAGCTGGTGCGGACTTCAGAGCCACATCTTTAATGCCTGGCATTAACAGTGCAGGAAGGTGCTGTGCAGGCTACCAGAAGGGAAAACTAATCATCAAAATCACCCAGCCCTCAATCCTGTGAACTACAATGACAACTGGCCTGACAAGACACGACCCACCAGTACAATAGTGACACAGATATTATGAGAGTAACAAAGACTCTTTAATAGGATTTAAGGTCTGCTTCCTAGTATGGATCCCTGACACTGATACCGGTCTTAGGAACCTGAGGCTAGACAGGTCACAGACATAGGTCAGAAAGGAATACTAATTTTCTACTAAATAGTTAATGCACTAAACTGACTTTTAATGACGTTTTTAGACCAATAGATTAATACATATTCTCATGTCTAACCAGAGAAGACCCCTTATGTGATAGATGGTGATTAATACAGAAATCCACAACTGGCCAATGTGCAGAGAACACTGCAGAGTGTTTATACATGAATAGGACACCTATATCAAATTTCTGTCCCCTAAAGCTCAGGGATCATTCCAGAAAAGGGGTAGAAAGATTGTGAGAGCCAGAAATGGCAGATGGTCACAGGGGGTAGAGTTTCTAAAGTGCTGGTCAGTGACTCCTATGAACTCACAGCAATGGTGACAAGCACATGCCCCATGCAGGCTCAAATCAGAAAATTCCAGCAAAGACATGAGGAAGTAGGTAAGAAATTCCAAAACCATCCAAGGAAACTGTGTCAGTAGAGGCATGTTGCAAGGGGCAGAGGCAACTTCTTTCAAGCATGGGACTCTTAGTAGGTAAAGCAGGCTCCAGTGGATGGACTCACACTGAAGGGCATTTGGGGACAAATATTAGATTCTATAGACCATATATATGCAGTACAGTAAATTGTTTGGGGGGGCAATAATAGAAGTGGGAATATGAGAAGGAATGGAAATATCAAATTATACTGTTTGAAGATCACAAAATTTCAATTAAAAATAAAAAAGAATTTAAAAACTCAGAAACAATTTCTTTAAAATATAGCGATGTAGAAAAATAATGTCCTTGGATCTCAGTTTCTCAGAGCACAGAGGACCATCACAACTGGATCCAAGCTGCAAATCTGTCTACTGTCACAAGTTTGGGAAGATAATTTTTTTTGAATAAAGGTAATTATCAAACAGGGCACTACCTTAAGTAGCAGATGAATTTAGGATGTTGGACAAATGATACTGTCAAACCCTGTACCTGAGGAATAGTGACTGTGATCTTAAGAAGTTCTGTTTCTGTCTGCTTGGCTGTGTAAAATACAAAGATCTCTTTGTTCTTTGAGATCTTTTTAATAGATTACCTATAAACATCACAATCTTTTTTAATGCTTTGTCACTTATAAGACTTTATTTTTTCTCCACTGGTTTTTCAGAAATGTTTGCTGAATTAGCAAGAGATTCTAATTATGCTCACATTTCATCAACACTCTCAGTCTGGCTTCTATATTTCTCATCATAGTAGACAAAGGTTAAGCTAAGACCTAGAGTTTGCACATATATAATCCTGAGGGAAACTGAAGGTTCAATAATCCTCTAAACTGCAATACTCGATTTCATAAGAAAGACTGATGCCTGACCCTATGAATAGCATACATAACTAATATCCTGATTTCACAAGAAGAAAGCAGCTAAGGTTCATGATGGTTAAATATGATGAAAAAATGAGAACATACATGTAACTACTGATACTGTGGATACTTCAGAATTTCGTAGAAACAAATAATACACATAGTCCATCTGTCATTGGATTTGTACAATAAATTTGTACAAATTCATTAGTTAGTTCTGCAGTGTTACACAAAAATTTCAATATATCTATAAATACTATGATTCTTACTAAACTAAATATCATTGTTTGTGTATATATCTCTTACAGATTTTTCCACAGTTATAC
>NW_008331307.1:789867-796867 GCF_000622305.1 Nannospalax galili | reverse complement strand
ATATATCTCTTACAGATTTTTCCACAGTTATACGTAATATAACCGTCTAAATTTGATTTTTATTCCATGGTTTAAAATTATTGACTTAAAATTATTAAATAGTAATATTGCTTCACAGAATATTGTAGAAATATTTATTCTTTGAGAATTTTTATACTTCCAAGAATAACTAAAATTGGTTAGCCAGAGGCACAGAATTTGAAAAAGAACTACCAGGTGCCCTGCACAAGCACCCATGACCTCTTTCAGCAGACACCAGGAGAAGACAAGAATCTTAAAATCATACACTTTAATAAGGGGAGATTAGAAATAGTATCTTTTTAGTTTGAATGAGGAATCTTGCATTTGGCATGGTTAGATTATGTGATAAAGATTGGTCTCAAATTTATTGTAACACATTTTTTGTGGTCTTGTTTTAACAATTATTTATGTAAATCTACCACGTCTTTTCCAAGAAGTTTTAGAAGTTCTATAAATAAACAACAATATCTTCATAATAATGAATATAATTTGTATCCATGGATGGAAAAACATCACATAGCCAAACTATCAGTGAAATTTGATTCAAAAACATTCTGCCAGTTTAGCCAGGAATCTCCATGACTCCTAAAGAAAGTTCATTCCAGTTGGTAGTTATTTCGAGTGTAAAATAGAAACACTGCATCAAAATGCTTTCTAAACTTGTGTTTTTAAAGAATCCTTGCAGCGCTTTTCCCAATTAATAGAAGAGAAAGGAGTTAAGGAAACAGTGAAGGAAATAAACTAAAAGCTACTGTATAGTAATTCTTTGCTAAGAATAACATTCCTGGGGCTGGAGAGATTGCTCAGTGGTTAAGAGCACTGACTGCTGTTGCAGAGGACCTGGGTTCAATTCCCAGCACCCATATGGCTTCTACAAGCCATCCTCAGCTCCAGTTCCAAGGGACTCCGAAGCCCTCTTCTGACCTCCGCAGCATTGCACAACACGGGTGCACTCACATACAGGCAATACACCCATACAAATAAAATAAAAATCATAAATAAAATATTTAAAAAAGAATAACATTCCTGGCTAATCAAAGGAAAGCAGCTTTTCCTGGTGGCTGTTTTTCTTTTGCTTTGACCATGATAGTATGAATTTAAGAAAGCAATTACTAGAGTCTCTTGTAAAAATGTGCCTTTCACAATTTGACCTCATAGATTTCTTTACTTTCCTGGGGAGAATGTCATTGAATTTAGAAGTTGTCATGAGGACCTGTGCAGAGAATGTGCTTGACCATTTCCAGCAACTTTTCCTGGCCAGTGCATTAAAACACATTGCCCAAGGAGCACAGGAGAGTTAGAGTGCAGGAATTTCAGAAAGATTATTGATAGAATTCCTCCTCATTTGGTGGAAATTTTACCTTTCACTTCACTCTGATCCATAAAACTCATCCTTAATAGATGCTTGGTCAATAAGTTCATTTTAAAAGCTTAAAATCTTAATATTTCATTATCCATCATTGTCATTGAAATTATTTTAATATTAAAATCATTTGTTAAAATTATATTTAGCATTAAGGATAATAATTCCAGTAAGAGAAATCTAGGATTTCCAAAAACTTGAAATGAGTTAAATATGCCAGAGTCGATCTACTGTTTTGCTATTTTTTGCCTAATATTCTGTTATTAATGAGATTGCACTTTTTCTTTTATGATTAGTTACTTATAGATTTGAAGACACAGGCATCATAGACACCTCTCCAGTCTGCAAGGGACTATTTCACAGATTTCATATGTGCAATATCACTTACATATATCTATACACTCCATGACATAAGCATATTCTAGAACTGAAAAAAAAACTCATAATTTCAGGTGTAAGACTGCTCCCCTTAAATTATTGGCCAGGGGAGACCCAGAGTCCACCCCCGCAACACATTATAGCCATTGTTCTTGGTTTCCCACTAGAACTTGATGACAAGACCTTCTTTCAAAACCAGCACACACTTTGGTCACAGGATTGGAAGAAGTTAACCTGATATTGACCTGGAAGATTGCTATCTGATGACAACCTTCCATAGTACCAGAAGTTGTTCCATAGACTGTGGTGGGGCAAATGCCATTAACAATAACACCCAGCCTGGAAAGACATGTGCATGGGTGAAATAGTGAAATAATGTTATGGGGGGGAACAAACCACTTTCTGATGGAATTAAGTCCTGCTCCACAGAAGGAAACTCATGTTTAGTACTGTAAATTGACCAAGGACCTGTGACTGGAGTGCTCATAGAATTTTGGGACAAATCTATTATTTTGCTTAACAGATTTAGTATCAAGCTACTTTTAAAATATTTTATTATTTTTATTTTATGTGTTTGTGTGCATGTGTATAAATGTACCCGTGTCATTCAAGTTCTGCAGAGGTCAGAAGAAGGCTTTGGATTCCTCTAAAACTGGAGTTACAGATGGTTGTTAGCCACCATGTGGGTGCTGGGACTCAATCCCAGGTCCTGTGTAAGAGCAACCAGTGTTCCTAACCACTAAGCAATTTCCCCAGCCCCCAAGCTACTTTTTAAATACCTATCTCTATACCCACAGATCAGTGCAGCTGTGAGTTGTCATCAGAGAACCTTCTTTGTACAGTGAGCATTGTTAATACACAGACTCACAACTGATCAAAGTGCAGATCTGAGTAAGTGTCTGTGGCATGTGCAGTCATATATAGGGCATCATTATCATATATCATGCTCCCTCCCCTCAAGGCTCATGGAAAATCATGGAAGAGAGGGCAATGAGTGCAAGAACCAGAGGCTGGGGAGTTCTGGGGCAAAACTGTATCTTCTAGACAAAGCAGGGCCTTGGTGAGTGAAGGGGTTCATGAACATCTATATCTCCCTGAAGAGCTATTGACACTTGATACCTGCTAGGGAAGGAAGGGTCAGTTTTCATGAGACATGTGGTCCTTGGCAAATTGGACATGCTTTATCAGATGGTCCCACACTTACGCATTTATGGACAGGATCAGTTGGACTCAATGGGCTATAAAAATATCAGTGACATACGGTTGGGAGGGGCTGTGGTGGGATCCTGGAAGAACATGAAGGAGGGAGAGAGGTGTGATATGGGCTAAGTACATTATACAGGTGTATGAAATCCCCAAAGAATACTTTTTTTGAAAACAGAAAAAAAGAGAAACAAGGCTGGTGTGGTGGCTTGGTAGGTAACGATACTTGCCACGACATATGACAGTCAGAGTTCAAGTCCCAGAACCCACATGGTGTAGAGAACCAGTCCCCACAAACTGTCCTTGACCTCCACACATGCACTATGGCACATGCAACCACCTCCCTCCAATTACCTCCAAAAAATAAATGTAAAACCTGACAGGATTGGGCCAAGTTATTTCTAAACTTTGTTTAAATTTGAACACATTCTTTGGTAAAATAACAAAAGAAAACCCCATAAACATTCTATAGTAGTCAATCTTAACTATAAAACATAGACTTACCCCATCACAATTATAAGAATTTTCCAAAAAAGAAAAGCTTCTTAGCTTTTAAAAATAAAGGTAAAAAGTTAAGTTTAAATATAGAGATTGTTTTGTTTTGTTTTGTTTTGTTTGTTTTTTTTGTTTTTGTCTTTTTGAAACAAGATCTCCCTGTAGCCCCAGCTGTCCTGGAACTCACTATGTAGACCAGGCTGGCCTCGAACTCATAAAGATCTGCCTGCCTTGGCCTCCCAAGTGCTGGGATTAAGGGAGTGTGCCACCATTCACAGCAAGATTAACTTTTTTAAGATTATTTTTTTTTAGAGTAAAAATCAAAACACATTCTTGTTAAATCTGAAAAAATGTCTACATACCCTCTCATGGGTTCCTTAAAATTGTAAAGAGCCATCCCTTCACAATGCTTACAAGTTAAAAGTAATATAGAATGAGTAAAAAATAAAGTAACTGTCATTAATTTTGATAAAGGAATAACAAATCACTTTAATAATCTAAAAGAGATCTCATTATTGAGCCATATTGAAATTTCAGTTATTTGTTATTTTAGCTGCTTTAGTCTAAGCATCACATAGCTACACTTAGTAATCACTTTCATTAACAGTGATCAAGATGTAAATTTTAGTCTTCATCAATAACATTAATTAGACTAAATTCCTCAGAGATATTACAGGAACATCTACAGGAGTCCTTTGCTAAGAACTTTTTGTTTTCTAATTCTTTTCATTTAAAAACATGCCCAAAGGTCTTTATTTCTTTAAAATTGTTCATTTCATACAAAGAGAAGTGTATATTGCTCTTTAAAATTTCATCTGCCATTGACATAATCATTCCGCTGAAATACTTACTAATGGAGGTTTAGCAGGCCATACTAATTTATGGTAGCTTATCTGAGAAAATTTCAATTACAAAAATAACCAAAACAAAACATTTTCCTCACATAAGTATTACCAACACTAAAAATAGTTACCGACAATTATTTACTATATTCCAGGATCATACATATATGCACACACAGACCTGCATATATATGTCATTATATATATATATAATATATATATGTAAAGCATGTATATATCTATGTAATTACATCATTACATATATAATTATATATATATGTATATAACTACATAGATCTATAAAGTAGATACCTCTGTTATAACTCATTTGATCATAGAAGTCATTATTGTATGGAATGTAAGAAATATGATTGTTGAGTGGCTTTTCTTGGGAAGTTGTGAAAAATATCTGTTCACTCAAAACAGGGCACTGATAACAGACCAAAGAAACGAGTCCACCCAAAACTAACGTGGTGGAGCAATGAGCTTATTGGAGTTGCTTGCAGGAGTATACGTGACACACAAAAGCAACTTTATCACTGGAAGGTCCAGTCTTGCATGGCTGATGTCATGGAAGCTGCATTCTAGGAACTCCCAGTCGAACTTGGAGGCAGCTTTCCAGAGGCCTCCTTTTTGCAGCAATTAGTTGTTCACTGAATTTATATCCTTGGGCAGAGGCCACACGAGTCTTTAGCTTTCTGAGCTTCCTGAGTCTTATAAACCTCTTTCTTCCCTCTAGGAAGGGATATTTGTTTCAGTTTGGAAGAAATAGCTAGGGCAAGTGATATCTCACTTTTCTGTGCTACTAAGAAGGAAAGCTGATTAACAATCATCTACAGCATGTTATAAGGTAGAAAAGACTAGGAAGAAAAAAAACTGTTCATTTTACCACCAATTAGCAGTGCTGTTAGATATTTTTATTTATGCATAACATAGTTTAAGAGGAACAGCAAGGTTATATAACAACTGAAATCACAAGGATAGCAAGTGGCAGAGCTGTATGTAGTCTATCTTCAGGGTACTTTGCATGTACTACTGCTCTGCACTGACTGGGACACTAAGAACATAGCGTGTACCAGGTTCGTTTCCAGCATGCCAGGAGAAGACCAAGGAGGACAAATCACATAAAACGCTCCAGTGTCTGAAATTCTAAATTTAAACAAAGAGTTTAAATTTAAAAGTCCTCAGACTTCTAAAGTTGTTAGATCACATTAAATATAAAATATTTCAATTCAAAAAATTAATGTGATGAAAAATTTTAATGGGAAGGTAGGTATTGTTGAAATAAATAGCAAACTGTATATGACTGGATACACAGTATGATATCATCTTATTAAAGGTACATATACATGTACATGTATGTGTAGAAAAAGCTCTACCAGAATGTTTACCTTAGGTTGCTGCTCCAGGGGTGAAAGAAGTACCTAGTTTTAAATCCTCTTGGGATTCTCATGATCACTCACATGGTAGTCAGTACAGAACTGATATGATGTCATTATGACGTGATTGGGAGGAAATGGACTTATTGTCTTTGGGAGTCAATGAAGGGTGTCAGCACATCTTGGAATAAACACTAATGTAATAACCATAGTGATGTTTGGGTAGGGAACATTTAAAATTAAATTTTTTATAACTTTTATTTAGTGTATGTACTTTTATTTATTCTATAAAATAAATATTACTGATGATTGACATGCATGTAGGCATACATAGGAGACCTTGGCCACAGTTTTCTGTCCCTGACTCTCCTTGTTCTATAGAGTCTGATTTCATTTCCTCATGAATCAACGCATTTTGATCCATGCATCGAAAGAAACTTTGCTAAATGAAGCAGGGGATCTTAGCTCTCTAGAACCTTTTCTGTTAAAAGAGTACAAGAAAAACAGTATTTGTGGTTCATCCTTGAAGAAAATATTAAGAAGCTTGTCTCAGCCAGGTGTGGTCGGCACACCTTTAATCCCAACACTGGGGAGGCGGATCTCTGTGAGACCTGTCTCAAAAAGACCAAAGGAAAAAAGAACAAAACTTTGTCTCTTGACAGTGAAGACTTCTTTCTGCTCTCTGAGAATTGTTCATGCAGTCTTGTTTAGTGATCTTCCAAATGGCTTTTCATTGTAACTGGAGCTAGACAAATATAATCTTTTAAAAGCTTGTAGACTGAGGCCCATATTTCATTATTTGCTTTCTTTGGTTAAAAAAAACCACTGCTGACTATCCTCAGGCCTCTTGGGGTAACTCTATAGCGCAGTTCTCTGCGCCGGGACTCCCTAAGCCACATTCACCCTTCCATCCCTCCCGCCATTCTATACTCCTAGTTTGGGCCCTGCGCCGTTCCTAGTTTTGGGGCCCCAGACACCTGGGGAACCAATACTGCTTCCTGACCCTTCTCACCCAGACCAACTCAGTGCCTTTCTTGGGCCCCAGGAGTACCACTTTTGGTCCTGGCCCCGCCCTCACCTCCCTCTACTTCACTGGGGCTCTGAGGCTTACCTTTACTCTCCCTGATCCTTTGCATCCAGTACAACCAAGCTACTCAATCCACTCCCTGGGAAATCTTGGGGCTTCTCCCTGCCCCATCTGCCTTTCCATCCCTGCGTGGCACGGCCAGGGTCTCAGGTCAGTCCAACACCCAAGTTCCTGAGGCCAGAAGCATTCTTAGAAGATTCCAGACCTAAGGAGAAAGCCTGAAAACTTCTGA
>NW_008331307.1:786006-786300 GCF_000622305.1 Nannospalax galili | reverse complement strand
CAGTAATTAAAAATGCCAGAATGGTGGAACTAACCTTCTTGGATGTTTAACAGACATACCTTGAGATCTATACTAATTGGGTCAGAGGGATTCAAAGGACACTTTTTGCTCCTTGCCCTCCTAGGTCGATTAGTTCCCAGGGAATATGAGCATCGCGCAAAATGTCCTGTAACGGTGGTGGGTCATCTGGCTTCTTGATCAAAGAAGCCAAGGAGACCCCACCAGATGGACTTGAACCAGTCTCCAGTCTATAAAGAGGAGGGTCAACACAGAGGAATCATTTCCTCCATGCTT
>NW_008331307.1:776048-785066 GCF_000622305.1 Nannospalax galili | reverse complement strand
CATTGCTTAAAAAATATATTCAGCCAACTAAGCCATTCAGGTGAAGATAAATAAATAACCACTAAGTAGTAAAAAAATACAAAAGAGTACAAAAGTCTTAAGAGTTTCAGACCTCTGCTCCCCATTGCCTTATAATTTTGCTTTTGAAAAAGTATTGAACACTATCATGAGTTTCAACTGTAAACCTGAATTATAATTTTGATGACCTACACCAACTCGTTTCTAAATAATCATGGCCTACAGCTTATCACCAAGAATGGAGGGCCAACTGCACCATCAGTCCACTCAACAAAGCATGGGTATTTTATTGAGCACATTGGCAATGAACAGCAGAAAACTACCTTGAAATGTTGTTTTAAATACTCTTCATAGTTACATTTCCTAAACTGTCATTTCTTTCTAAGTCTCTATATTTTTGAAATAAAAGAAAATATCTGTATGGTCACTTAATACCAATCTATAGATCATTGTTTCAATAGAGAAGTTGAAGCTAATATCATTTTGCCAAATTAAAAGGATTCAGTATATGGATGAATTGTCTGAATTGTGGAATGTTGCATCTCTACACTGTTTTCCCTTTAAAATTTGGAAATTAATTAAATGTGTTAAGGATATGAAATCTTATAAAATATGTTTCAGAAACTTGGAAGATTAATAATCTTTCATAAATAAATTCATTATTTCTAGGGAAATACTTTGGATATATAGTCTAGAATAAAATTGGAATACTTATAATCATGTACTCTAATGCTTTTCTTGAAAAAAATAGGAACAATAAATATTTAATAAAAATGCAAAATGAAAACAAACAAGGTTCAATTTCAGCAACAACAGTAATTTTGAACTATATAGTTTGCCTCAAGAATTATCCCTTTAACCATTTATTCTCACATCGTAAACAATGAAAACACAATTTCAATAAACCTCACCAATAGCTTGGTAAAAAATACTTTTAGTTCAAAATGTTGGTAAGGTACAGGGAATATCAAGAGGGGGAGTAACGGAATACGTAAAAATCATAATTATTAGAGAACAGTTTCTGCACTCTCTCTGCCAGAATGGTCGTAGCTTCTGTGGTTTCATTGCAGAAGTGTCTTTGAACTTTTCAGTGCAAAGTTCAGTATGGCAATAAGCATTTCATGATTTAAGTAATTCTCCTCCACAGAATGCAGGCTGATAATATTTTTTCAATATATAATTTTATCAAAGCTTTGTGCATTTCATACAATATATATTAATCATATTTAGACCTCTCCCCCATTCATACCCCTTATAGACTCCCACAAAATTTTATGCATTCTGTCATTTATGTTCAAGCCTATCGAGTCAAATTTGGGTACCCAGATGTCCCTCAATGCAACTTCACCCACTGGGGTCTAGTTAGGCTATCTAGAGTCCCTCCAATAAATATCAACTCTCCTTCACCTAGTAGTGATCAGCTGCCAACAGTTAATCAGCCAAGGATGGAGACTTCTGCCCATTTCTTCAGTTCTGTGTTGGGTTTTTGTCTGATTGAGCTTTCATGGGTCTTGTGCATGTTGTCACCGTTACTGTAAGTTCATATGAGCAAGTTTCCAGAGGCCTGAAAGCCCATTTCCTTATGATTATGCACCAACCTTGGCTCTCACAATCTTTCTGCCCCCTCTTCCACAATGGTCCCTGAGTCACATGTGGGTGAGGTTAATACAGGAGTCCTATTCAGGGACACACACTCTGCAGTCTCTTATTCTCTTCTGTGTGGATCGCTCTCTGATGCATGAGGCAGCTTCACTGGTGAGAGATGAGAGATGTATTAATATTCTTTCTATCCCTTGTTCCACTATGTTCCATGAGCCTTAGGTATAGAGGTTCCATTGTAGATCTGTCACTTAGGGATGGGCATCTATTCGATAATTATTCTCTGTTTGTGAACAGCTGTGGAACTCTGTAATAGTCTCCATCCATTGCAAAAAGAAGCATATTTAATGAATGGTGAGACATATACTCATCTGTAAATATAAGGATACATATTTAGCATATGGTAAGAAATTATATTTGTCTAGGAATATTAACAGAGGTAGTGTTTTCTCAATGATCTATGACATTTCCAGCCAAGAGTATCTGACTATATTTACAGGATCACACAATAATTCTTTCTCATTATGCAGGCTTTAAGTCCAAGTAGGTAGCTATTGATTACCCCCAAGATAAAAGTGTCGCTACTGCACCAGCACAGTTTGTTTTACCAATGTTGTGATTATTAGGCTTTAAAGCTGTGTTTGGACCACTGATTGATTTTGTCCCTTAGCAGCTTGAATACTGTCTTCTAGAAATATGATAGCTAGTCTTCAGGGAGGAGGCTGGGTCAGTTCCAGTTCCGTTGCTCCAAGTTCTATATCTGAATTATGTCCTGTCTTCAGCAATAACATCTTACCATCAAGTACTGGGAGCTAATCAAGGACTGTGGCAATAGCCTGTGTTATTTTGGGAGTTTCTTGAACTACCTTGGCCAACAACTTGAAGACAGGTTTCTCCTGTCACTGTATTTCTTGTTATATAGCCTTCAAGTAATGAGTGCATGTGTATACTTAAAGGCTAACATTTTTTTAATGTGATTTGACCATGGTGTATCTGGAACTTAAAAATAAAATGATCTCATCGAAAAGCCGATATCAATAGCCATAACAATCATATTTGCCAATTTTCAGTGTTAACAGTTATAATGCTTAGGCTTTTTTAATTTAAATATTTGGAAAGTGCAATAATTTTGACTTAGTATAACTTTATTTTCCACACTGAATAATTGAGTAAAGACGATATCAGCAAGGATCATGGCTAATAGTTATTGAATGCTTATAATATGATATGAATCTAAATATTTTACCCAAATTAATCCATTTAATCCACAAATACATCTATTGTTAAGCATTATCATTACCCAGATTTTTTCGTGTCTTTACCTGGTTTTGGTGTCAGAGTGATGCTGGTTTCATAGACGTTTAGGTTTTGTTGTGTTGTATTATCCTTTTCATTTAGTTCCAAGAATACTTTTATTTCTTTGTTAATTTCTTCTTTGACCTATTCATCATTCAGGAGTGTGTTTAATCTCCATGAGTTCGTGTAGCTACTAAAGCTTCTTTTGGTGTTGATTTTAAGCTTTATTGCATTTTTCTCAGGTAGAATGTATGGAATTGTTTCATTATTTTGATTTGTTGAGGGTTTTTTTGTGTGTGTGCCCTGGTATGTGGCCAGTTTTAGGGAAGTTTCATGGGGCACTGTACAGAGAGTCTATTGGGAGTAACCTAGAAGGAGCAGGAAAGAACTTTTTAAGTTGAACATCAATTGCCCCGGAATTAAGGTCAACAATCAACAAGTGGGACCTCATTAAACTAAAAAGCTTCTGTACAGCAAAAGAAACAGCCAAGGAAATGAAGCAAAAGCTGACAGAGTAGGAGAAAATCTTCACCAGGGACACATCTGACAGAAGTCTAACATCCAGAATATAGAAAGAACTCAAAAAACAATCAAAAGAACAAATGATCTACTTAAAAGATGGGCTGTGGATCTGAACAGAGAAATCTCAAAAGAAAAACTAAAGTGGCTAAGAAACATTTTTGAAAGTTTTCAACATTTTTAGTAATTAGGGAAATGCAAATTAAAACCATCTTAAGATTTCACCTTACCCTAGTCAGACTGACTAACATCAAGAGGACAAATGATACGAAATGCTGGAGAGGATGTGGGGAAAGGGGAACGCTCATTCACTGATGGTGGGATTGCAAACTCATGCAGCCCCTATGGAAAGCAGTGTGGAGAACTCTTCAAAAAACTGAAAATGAGCCCACCATATGACCCAGTTACACCACTCATTGGCATACATCTAAAAGACTCATCCTACTGTAGAGACACCTGTACAATCATGTTTGTTGCTCCTATTTTCACAATAGCTAAGAACTGAAGGACTATAAGTGTCCCTCAGCCGAGGAATGGATAATGAAAATGTACATTTACACAATGGAGTTCTACTCAGTGGTAAATAAAGATGAAACAATGAAATTTGCAGGTAAATGGATGGAAATAGAAGCTGTCATACTCAGTGAAGTGACACAGACTCAGAAAAACAAAAAATGTATGTTCTCTCTCATGTGTGAATCCTAACACCAAATCCTTATATGTGAGTGTATATCTTGATGTTACTGCAAGAACCAGGAAAATCGAAGAGAACCAGGGAGATAAAGGGAAAGAAGAAGCCTGAGAGAGAACATTAAGACACAGGTGTTATTTAGGAAGAAATGGGTAAAATGGGCATGTTTAAATAGGAGGAGAGGGAAGGTTATACAAGGAACTATGATTGTAAAGGAGAAGGAGCTCAAAGTGGGGGGGGAAATCAGGGTACTTTAACTGCGGAGGGAGGAAGGTGTGTTAGGGAGAGTGAGGGGAGAGATCAATAATGCCTAGCTGGTGTGAAAAACCAGAAGAAATCATATTAGTTCAAAAACCTAGTAAAATTTTGCATATACAATATTTCTCTATGATTTCATGGGTATTATCTAAGGCTAATATAACAAGAAACATCCCTTTGAGTTGTTGACCAGGGTGGATGAAGAGACTTCCCAAATTACACAGACTATTGCCACAGTCCTTGATTACCTTCCAGAACTTGAAGGTAAGAGCCTATTGCTGAAGACAAGATATACTTCAGACACAGGACTTGGAGCATCAAAGTTCGAACCTGGGACCTTACTCATATGAACTTATAACAATAGGGTCAGCATGCACAAGTCCCATGAAACTCAAGCAGGCAAAACCTAGGATGAAAATTTGGAAATGGGCAGTAAGCCCCAATCTTAACAGAAGAATTTTGGGCAGCTGATTACTACTGGAGGAAAGGTTCATCTTTAAGGGAGTGACTCTAGATAGGCTGACTAGACCCCAGTGGATGAACTTGACCTAGGAGAATGTCAGGGGACACTAACTTGACTTGATAGGCCTTAATGTAAATGACAGACTGCATGAACTCCATTGGGTGGGGGTTGGGTTATAAGAAGGTGCTGATGGGAGAGGGGGTATAAAAAAAGAGTAACATTTTTTATATGAAATACACAAATATTCAATAAAACTACATTTACAAAATAATTGCTTTTAAGGAAAATTTATTTCACTGATGTCAATCACAGATGGCATTTCAATCAGTGTTAGAACTGAGTTTCAAAATCAGTAGTATTACACAGTAGGACTTAAAGCTCATCAGCTCACCCTGGTCTGTTGCTTGCATGTGTCCTACCCACAACTGAGAATTGTTTACATTTTGAAGAGGAGTGCTATTGCATTTTATTGATGATATTATGATTTCTGTCACCTGAAAGTAGTGTAGTATTCAAATTTTATTCTCTATAAACGGAATATTCCTTTCTGTATTGCCTCTGGCTTTTTATACTGAGAAAATCGAGTTGTGTACTTGTTATAGAAAATGTGAAACCCACAACTCATGATATTCACAATTTGTTCTCTTACAGAAAACATTTATGAGCGCTGTAAAAAAAGAAACAATTTTAAAAGTAGAATTTGAAGTATAACAATTTTTTCCCATACTAGCATCTGCCTCTTACACAGCAATATATCAATAAAATTAATTGTAAAATAAGCAAGACAGCAATGCTAATTATGGAGAAGCTAAACTTTTAGGGAAACTGAGCATTTAGTTGTGACTTGAGCTGATGAACACTGCACAAGGAACACTGAGTGCTTATATTGCCTGTTCCTCCTTTCTCAAACCATTTTAAACCACTGTAGTTAGTTCCCAACCAAGTGCCAGTGGGCATAAGTCCTCACAGCCACACAAACAAGAGAAATGAACAGAAGACTCAACAATAATATTTTTGGAAAAGAGAAAGTAGTTGAGTTGCCCCCAATGGAGCAGAGAGCCGAACTTAAGGATCTTCAAAGGAAGAAGCTTGTCATGAGTTATTCCACCAAGCATAGCACAAGAAAAGGGTAAAAGCGTAGAACCAAATAGAGACATATTATATTAACAAACTATATTAAATAAAGTAAAAAGATGTGATATATGTATGTCAACACCACATCATCCATTTTCAAAGGTTTTGTTGCTGTTTTGTTTTGTTTTGTTTTTCTTGAGACAGGGTCTCTTTGTAGCCACAGCTATCCTGGAACTCACTATGTAGACCAGGCTGGCCTTGATCTCCCAGCCTCTGCCTCCTGAGTGCTGGGATTAAAGGCGTGTACCACCACGCCCTGCTGCACATTCAGTTTTTAGTTGACATAAAATATCTCCAGATACAATTCTGCATATTTAATTTAATAAAACTGTTTTAAAAGTTGGTACCGGATATTTTTAAGAATGACCAACACCACAGATCCTTAGAAAATATAAGATATGAGAGAATAATTATTTGATTTATTTACACTGGGGAAAATCTGCTAAAATTCAGCGTAATGATTTATGTTTCTTACTTTTTAATTATGTGTGCAGGAGGGAGGATGTGCTCATGAGTGCAGTGCCTGCAGGGGCTATAAGAGGATGTTCTGTTCTCTGGAACTGCATAGAGGTGATTGTGAATCACCTAACCTTGGCCCTGGGAGTTAACTTGGGTCCTTTGTAAGAGTAGTATGTTTCTGTTTAATTGCTAAGCCATCTTTCCTGCACCTAAAGCTCACTTTAGGTTCTTAGATAACATCCTCATTGACAGCAGAAATAACAAAAAAAAGTTAATTGAAATAGTAAACTAAATCAACAGGAATAATGCTGTACCATTTTTCCAGAGTGTACAAAACTGCTAATTTAAAGTGTTTACAAAGAAACAAAGTAGCCAGTATAATTATAAATAAAAAGAAAACATGGAGAATTCATGATGTCACAAATTAAGCAAAATAAAATTAGCATAATTAAGGTTGTGCAGTATTTACACAAGGATAGCCAAATAAACAATTGACTGCAATAGATTTCTACTTACGACAGCAAACATGCCGCTGCAACCCAGCCGTGACGGAAGAACACATTCCAAGAACAGTTATTATTGAAGAATTAAACATATGCAGCTCTACTTCACAACATTCCATAAAATTAAGTTCAATTATACTTTATAAAAGATAGACCATCCAGTAAGATAGAATAAAAAACATTATTTTAATGTATGCGGGCAAGCTGTATTCAACATGCACATATCCACAAAAAAAAGACAGATAGACGGACAGGCAGGCAGACAGACACACACATACACACAATTAAAAATAAAACAAATCTTTATTTTTTCAAAAAAGAAAAGCTGGGGGCTAGAGAGAGGGCTCAGTGATTAAGAACACTGACTATTCTTGCAGAAGACCCAGGTTCAAATCCCAGCACCCACATGGCAGCTAACAACTGGAGTCCATATCTCCAGTTCCAGGGGATCTGATGGCCTCTTCTGTCCTCCATGGGCATTTCATGACACAGGTGCACTTCCCTACAAGCAGGCAACACATGCATACACATAAAATAAAAATAATAAATACAATTTTAAAAATAAATAAATAAAAATAAAAAAGAAAAGCTCTGATTTTTAAAAATGGTAATCTAGAATTTTAAATGAAGAGATTCTATGAATGAAAATACATGATCGAATTACTTAAAGTTATGCTATAAACTCAAACATACCTAAATGGCTCACATTCAGAAATGTAAAGAACATTGGCATATCAGATAAGTGAAACCCAACTCACTTGTTTTATTGAGTGTTCAAATCTTGTAAATGCAATACCATACTGGACACAGTTGACAACATGAAATAAGATATTTTGCTTTTTGTGACTGCTATAAATTTATTTCCTAGGAATTGTTTTTTTGGTCCTTTAGAATGAACCCAAACACACTTCACTTTTTAAAATTTTGTACTAAATACAAATAGGTTTACAAACTCACTTCTTTTCTTTAGCTAATTCTGATTTTTGGAGAGCTGAAAGTCGGATTGTATTAATAGTAGTTTTTATTTGTTTTGTTTTTTTATGCTTTTGCTGTTGTTCTTTTTCAGACAGGGTCTCCATCTTGCCCCAGCTGGTCTTGGCATCACTATGTAGACAAGGATGGCCTAGTCTCACAGAGATCACCCTACCTCTCCTTCCTGAGTGCTGGAATTAAAGGCATGTGCCACTGCACCTGGCTTTGCATTAACAGCCTTATATCATCTGCTTACCTTTCTTCATTTACATGTAACTTGTAGTTTCTTTGGTAGAAGAGTGGAAACTGCCAGTAGGGTGTCTTCAATTCTAGATCCTGTCTGCTGGAAATTACTAGAAAGAAGTTTCTGGTCTTCTACTTCCTAGCACTTATTTATGTTTTCTCTGTTTTTTTTTATGTTGATATTAATTTCCATAAAAATCCTACAGAAATTAAGTATTTTTATTCAAATTAAATTGCCCAAACTCAGAGGAGAGAAGGAGGCAGAGATGGGAGGGTGAATGAGGCTGGGGCAGTCAAGGCACCGAGGGTGAAATGGACTTACCCCAGAGAGAGGCCTGTGGGTAGGAGAGAGGCCTGCTATGGGTCCTACAGCCCCAGGGAAGCAGAGGAAAGTGAAGGCTGGGCGAGGCCCAGAAGCAGTGCTCCTGGGGCCCAGAGAAGGCACTAGGATGGATGAAAAGAATGAGGGAACAGTACTGGTTCCCCAGGTGTCTGGGACCCCAAGATAATGAATGGCGCAGGGCCCAAACTCAGGGGAGAGAACGGTGGTGGAGATGGGAGGGTGAATGAGGCTGGGGGTGGTCAAGGCGAGGAGGGTGCAAAGGCCTTACCCTGGAGAGTGAGGCGTGTAGGAGAGAGGTCTGTTGTGGGTCCTGCAGGCCCAGGGAAGCTTCTGTACATCAAAAGAGACAACCAAGGAAGCAAACAGAAAACCCACAGAAATGGGAGAAAATCTTCACCACCGATACATCTGACAGAGGTTTAATAACCAGAATTTATAATTAACTCAAAAAACAGAGAACCAAGACAAGAAGCAACCCAATTAAAAGATGGACTAAGGAGCTGAACAGAGAGTTCTCAAA
>NW_008331307.1:775620-775808 GCF_000622305.1 Nannospalax galili | reverse complement strand
CCTACAAATGAACCTACCATTTGACCCAGTTATACCACTCCTTGGCATATACCCAAAGAACTCATCCTACTGTAGAGACACTTGTACATCCATATTTGTTGCTGCTCTTTTCACAAAAGCTAAGAGATGGAAGAAACCTAAGTGTCCCTCAATTGACGAGTGGATAATGAAAATGTGGTTCATTTATA
>NW_008331307.1:770027-775408 GCF_000622305.1 Nannospalax galili | reverse complement strand
ACCCTAGAACCAAATCCTGATAAGTGAGTATGTATCCAGACCTAACTACAGGAACCAGGATAATGGAAAGGAACCTGGGAGGTAAAGGAAAAGAAATAACCTGAAAGAGAAGAACAGTAGGAAACAGGCCTTATTAAGGGAGATAAGCATAAAAATTGGATTAGTTTAAGGGAGGGGGGAGGGAAGGGTATACAAGGAACCCAGGGGATAACGGGAAAGAAGGAGCTCAAGAGAGATAGGACCATAGGGGAAGGGTATTACTAAGGGAGAAAGGGGGGAAATGGGGACACCTTAATTGGGGAAACCATGAGATGGAGGGGTGAGACAATGTGAGAGATAAATAATGCCTAGCTAGTTTTGAAAACCAGAGGGAACCATATTACTCCTAGAACCTACTGACAAATTATACATAGCAGATCAAGAAATATATGTCTAGGCGTAAGGTTTATCTGAGAACAACTGGCTAGGCAAGGTTTATCTGAGAACAATTGGTCTTTGACCAAGATTTCTCTACACGGCACACAGTCATTAAATGTACCAGACTGGTGGAACTAACCTTCTTGGGTGTTTACAGACATACTTTGAGGTCTATAATAATTTGGTCAGAGGGACATAGAGGACACTTCTTCCTCCTTGCCCTCCTAGGTCAACTAATTCCAGGGGACTATGAGCATCTCTCAAAATGTCCTATAATGGTGGTGGGTCACCTGTCCTCTTGATTAAGGAGGCCGAGGAGACTCCACCAGATGGACTTGAACCAGTGTCCAGCCTATAAAAAGGAGGATCAACACAGAGGAATCATTTCTTGCTTCCAAGCAAAGCCAACCATTATCGAGCAGGACCTTTGACTTATCTTCACATAGGTGGAACTGGTAAAAGAAAGGAGCCAGGGGCTCCTCCCAAGCCCATGTGGCCCCTGAGGAACAGGTCCTCAAATGGCCTTAAGAATATAAATAAATCAGTTTTATCTGGACCAACTGTATGGCCATAAACACCCAAAAGGAAAGTATAACCAAAGATTAAATGGGCCAACATAATTTCATAAGAGTCCGTACGTATAGCTAAAGGCTACAAAACAAACAACAATGCCAGATAAGCGATACCTTCTTTTGAGTTCATTGCCAGGCTAGCCAAAGGGATTCCCAGACAGTAACCCAGGATAGAACTGGGAAAGTGAACAGCAGACCCCAATATTATCCAAAGGAATATTGACAACTGATTACCTCTAGATGAAGAACAGCTGACCCTCCTAAAACAAAGACCTCTAGATAGACTGACTAGATTCATCAGGAGGGCAAATAGTGGGGAATGGCTGGGGGTGCTGACAACACAGCAGACAGTAGTAGGGATATCAGAGTATAAGGGCTCTGTTGGGGGGAAGGAGGCTATGGGCGGGTGCTACCTCGGAAGTGGGTGTATAAATAAATAAATTTTAAAAAATTATTCTTCAAAGCATAAAAATTTGCTCCTTAATAATTAGTAGATGTCAAAAACGTTACCATCGAAATCTGCCTGATGACTTTATATCCATGTGCAGATGCCAAGGAGCTCAGAAAGTAACCAACTGTGACTAGTAAAAATCAGATATATGGAGATTAGAAACACATGTGCATCATAGTTAATGTCAATTGCATTAAAAATGAATTTTTCTGTATGAAACTGTATTTTAATAATGAAATGGAGATCTTTTTTAAAGGTTAAAACCTCATCTAATTTTATGTCTTATAGGGTTTATACTGAGTACAATATTGTATAACTGTATTAATTCAACTGTAAACCTAAAGAAACAATTCAACTGTAAACCTAAAAATTTACAGCCAATTTTGAAAAAGATGCATATTAACTCTGGAAATTGTTATTGAATATGTCAATGCAGTTGTAATGAAATGCTTCTTGTAATTATATGGTTATTAAATAAATAATTTTTTAAAAAATTGCACAAATTCATAATTAAAATAGCTTTTTATTCTTTAAAATTTTTTTTATTAATTTATGTGTATGCGTGTATTGCCTGCATGTAGGTAAGTGCACTTGTGTCATACAATGCCCGTGGAGGACAGAAGAGGCTGTCAGATTCCATAGAACTGGAGTTACAGACAGTTGTTAGCTGCTGTGTGGGTGCTGGGATTTGAACCCAGGTCTTCTGCAAGAACAGCCAGTGTTCTTAACCACTGAGCCATCTCTCCAGCCCCAGCTTTCTATTCTTAAAGTATTCCTAAAGCTGTTGACAGGTAAAGATGCTCTTCCAGTTTTCTTTCTGATCATCATCAATTATAGTGCTTAGGAAAACCATTTGTAAACATTAACCAAGTAGACACCTCATTTTTAAATGTTGTCTGCATGCTGCAATATTAACCACTGTTTATCACCTTCTTTTGTAGTAGAATGTAACACAGATTTCTATTGATCTTAAAACCTAAAAGAGTGGTTCTTATTTGAATTTAGTCTTCTTTAACATGTTTCAATAAAGTTAGACTTAAGAACACATAAATTAAGTGTGAATCTATCCATATAGTCTCCATTTCTCCCATACACAACTCTATCCATACATGAATAGGAGAATTAATAAAACTTCAGTCTAGTACTCATAAATATTGGCCAGGAGATAAAATAGCAGTATATGCAAGTATTGAATTCTATTAGGGCTAGCATTTGATTGTTCAGTGAAAACAGTACTGCAAGTAGAAAGAGAGAGAGAGAGACAAGTCCTTCCCACATAGAAAGACTAGATGGCATGTACTTAAATTGCAAATGCTGAGAACTGGTCCAAGATGTAAGTCTGAATATGCGTTCCCTGACAACTGGAAAATCTGAACGTGTGATAGCAACATTTGAGGAAAACTGCATTCTATGTATGTTTGTCATCATGAAGAAGAAAGCAAAAACATGATAATTAAATAATCTTTTGCTACCACAGCTCAGAACTAACACCAGAGCTTAAAGAAATGTCTCAATTCTGAAAGTGGTTCATTTTCCACAGACTATGCTTCCCATTTAATGAATAGGAAAACACACTTCCGAAGCTAAAAATCTAGAAACCCATGTCTCTCACATGTCCTTATTACTGATGCAGAAAAAATGTTTTCTGAAATATACAGAGAAGGCCAGGAAATATTAGTTTAAAGGCAACATCATAAAACTGGCTTGTTGGCTTTGCACAAATATAAATAATTCATTAATATCAAATGAAATAATTCAAGTAACTCAAGGAAATAGTGTTACAATGAAAGACAGGGTTTCCCTCTAGCCCTAGCTGGCCTTTTGTTTTATGCGCATGTACGCATTGCCTACATGTATATAAGTGCACCCATGTCATGCAGTAGTCGTGGGGGTCAGAAAAAGGTGTGAGATTCCCCTGGAACTGGAGTTATGGACTGTAGTTAGCTGCCATGTGTTGCTGGGACCTGAACCCGTGTCCTCTGCAAGAACAGCCATTGCTCTTAATCTCTGAGCCATCTCTTCAGGCCCTACAATGGAATTTTTATATCTGATCTACTCGGGGGACCTTATCAAGTCTACAGAAAAAGAGCTTAATATAAGAAAGGGCTTTCGAACACTGTGTCATGAATCATTATAAAATCTTCTAGAAGGGAAGCTTTCTAAGATAACTCAAATAAAAACAAAGATGCTAAGCTGAAAGTCAATGTTAAATATCAAGAATTATAGATAGGTATAGGCACCAAAGTACACTACATAGGTAAAAGAGTAATATATAAATATTATGTGTTTTGTGCAAAGTGACAGCGCAGAGCAGAAAATGGGATGATGGATAAAGGAAAGTGAGATGAAACATTGATGCTGTGAAGGCAGTGGCACCGGGGAAGAGGCTCACACATGCTTGCTAGAAGTCACATGTAATTCTGTTCATCTCTTTTTGACTTTCTTTCAGAAAAATAATAAATAATAAGTAAATAAACGATAAAAGATGATAAGGCAAAACTTGAGAGTTAGAATTAGAAGGAAATGCATTTTTCTAGTTCAGAAGGAAGGAAATAGTTGAGAACAAAGGCACAGTAGGCTTGTTGCATATTCAGGGTGCTCCAGATCATTTGAGTCTTCTCTGCAGAGAATGAGAGGAGAGGAGGAAAGCATGTCACCCACATCTGCAGGAGAGCATGTCACCCACCTCCATAACAAATGATATCAGGTTTCTGAAATAAAATCAATAAAAAAATGTAAGAATTTACATGTGCATGTGTAGGAAACAGACCCTTTCAATCATGATTCAGCACATTACTGGAAGTTCTACACCCAATCAATTAGGCAACAGCAATAAATAAAAGTCCTTCAAGTTGGTTTCAGACTGGTTTTAAACTCACAGCCACACTCCTGCCTCAGCTTCTCACATTACTGGCATGTGCTACTGCATCTGGCCTCAAGTTGGAAGAGAACCCTATTTCCGGTTTTTATGTATTTATTTTTATTTTATGTGTATGAGTGCCTGTATGTTCACAAATCCACCCTTGTCATGCAGTGCCCTTGGAGAGCAGAAAAGGGTGTCAGATTGCCTGGAACTGGAGTTAGTCATGGATGGTTGTTAGCTGCCATGGTGGTGCTGGGATTTAAAGCCAGGTCTTCTGCAAGAACAGCTGTGTTCTTAACACCTAAGCCATGTCTCATTCCCTAATTATTTTTCTTAAAGCAAAGATGAAATACTTTTCCCATTCTCCCCAGTGAATGAAAGGGTCTGTATAAAAAAATGATACCTTCCTTCAAGAATCTCATTGAAGATTCACGACCATGCACACAACTATAATACATAGTATTATTCCAATCACTCATATGACATATATGTAAATTAAAATATATTATTGATTTATAAGCTTAGTCCATTGATTAGTGACTATTGGTCTTACACAGAGGATATAATTTTTATATACATGTTTGTTGTCACTGCAGTATGTTACAAACATAAATGTTCAATAAATATTTGAAAAAAATACTATTAGATCTAACAACACAGATTGACCCCAACACAGTGATAGTGAGTGAATTTAATACCCCAATCTCATCAATAGACAGGTCATGCAGACAAAATATAAACAGAGAAAATAGTTTATATAAAGAATCAATAGACAGGTCATGCAGACAAAATATAAACAGAGAAAATAGTTTATATAGAGAAGAAGTGTAGAACCCTGAGACCCTCTTCATTCACCTGCTACCCCCCAATCCCTCCAGACCCCCACTAATTGTTCTTTTAGCTTCTGTAAAATGCTTGGCTGCTGCTTTAGACATGCCTAGACATACCCTGCCATGTCCTGACCCCCTCCTGCTATTCCCCACCTCCCTTCCAGGAAACTATAGACTAAGCAAGCCTGGGCATGAAAACTGCCCTACAAGGTAAAAATGGAGACTCCTGGCCCCACAGATAACAGTCG
>NW_008331307.1:765416-770006 GCF_000622305.1 Nannospalax galili | reverse complement strand
GGCTCTTTGAACCAACCAAAATGTATCTTCTGTATCTCTCCCCCACCCTTTGTCTAAAACCTATAAAAGGCTCCACTCTTCCTTACTCTGGGCTCTCAGCACGGATCCGTTGAGTTGGTGAGGTCTGGGAGCCCGAGCTTAAGCCCGAATAAACCATAAACCTTTGCTTTTGCATTTTGGTGTGTTGGATCCTCGGTGGTCTTTTTGAGGTCCAGTGGATGGGGTACAACATTTGGGGGCTCATCCAGGATCCCCCCAGAGACCTCCGAGAGGAACCGACCCCAAAAGTTTTGTGATCAATCAGCTGGGTAAGTTTTTGTAAAACTGTGTTTGTCCACCTGTCTTTTTGTCCACCTGCCTTTTCTATACTTTCCCTTTGGTCGTGGCCATCTGATCTCAGTTTTTTGTCACTAGAACGCTAGCAAGGTGACCTGGAGGATTCGGGAGACATCCCCATCCTCGTAGGAGTGGGTGTTCCCCACCGCACACCCCACCAGGACACTAGTCCATCTGAAACCTCAGAGGACCTCGCGACGCTGTTGGGACACGCGAGTCCTATCCATATGGTCTTTGGCACAATCAAGCCAGGGAATCCACACAGCCGAGAGTCCAGACTATCTGAAAGCTGCGGTAGTTTAAGTTGGGCCCTCTGTCTGTCTGTGTTGTTCATGTGTCTTGTAATCTTCATTCTAATTTCTTTGTTGACAAAATGGATGGGACTGATAAATACCATGGGCAATACCCCATCTTCCCCTCTAGATCTTACATTAGTCCACTGGGGGAATGTTAAGACAATTGCCCATATCAATAGTGTAGATGTAAAGAAAAAGAAATGGACAACTTTATGTTCAGTTGATTGGCCCTCCTTCAATGTTGGATGGCCCCCTGAAGGGACTTTTTAACCTGAGTTTGATTTCCAGGGTAGAGGACCACATCTTCAGCCCACGGACAAGCCACCAGGAGCAGATCCCATACATCGTGACCTGGCAAGGCCTCATCGAACAACCTGATGGCCTCCCAGCCTGGGTCAAGTCCCTCTTTCCCCTGATTAATCCAACTGCTCCCCCTCCACCTCTGCAGGTTCTCCCTCTCAGACCAAAGGCGGAAGAGAAACCCATTCTCCAGGGAGGCACAGAGGAGAATGACATCTTTCCCCCACCCTACTCTTCTCAGATGGGCACCCCGCCAATGGCACCACAAGTGCAGGCCCCGCTTCCTAACCCTGAGGAGCCACCATCGCTTCCACAGGGACCTGCACAGGCCACACGGAGCCAGAGGGGGGCGGCCCCCCAGCCTGACACCATTGCCCTCCCCCTCCGGCCGGTGGGGCCCCCAGATGGAGAGGGCAATCAGCCCTTTCATTACTGGCCCCTTTGCCACCAGTGATCTTTACAATTGCTGCTCACAGAATGTGCCTTTCTCTGAAAACCCCAGGGACTTGATTAACTTATTGGAAACTGTTCTCTTCACTCACCAGCCCACCTGGGACGATTGCCACCAGCTCCTGAGTGTCCTGTTCACTACTGAGGAGCAAAACAGGATCCTGGAGGCAACCCGGAAATTGGTTCTGGGCCCCACTGGGGACCCTGTCACAGACCCAGGCATCATTAATACCAGCTTTCCCCCTAGCTGTCCCAACTAGGACTACAACATGGCAGAAGGTAAGGAGGGGCTCCTGGTCTACCGCCAGACTCTGTTAGCGGATCTCAAAATGTCAGCTCGAAAACCTGCCAATATGTCTAAGGTCTATGATGTCAGACAGGGGCCGGAAGAAAGCCCAGCCTCATACTTAGAGAGGTTACAAGATGCCTTCTGGTGGTTCACTCCGTATGACCCAGATCTGGTGGAATCAGCTCAAACTGTGATGTTTGGTTTCATTAACCAGGCAGTCCCTGACATCAAGAGAAAGTTACAGTCTTTAGATAGACTAGGAGAAAAGAACCTTAGGGACTTAATGGCAGTGGCGGAAAAGGTTTATAATAGAAGGGAGACAGCAGTGCGAAGAGAGGAAAGAAAAGAAAAAAGACAGGAAGCAAGCCTGACCAGGGTCCTGGAGAGACAACAGGCCTGCCACAAGAAGGACCTCAGAGAGATATTATTGGCAACCAACCACCAGTGTGGAAGGAGCTCATTGGTGGGATCCAGACCACAAAATAAGGCAGGGAAAAACCAGTGTGCATACTGCAGGGAGGAAGGACACTGGGTGAAGGACTTCCCCAAGAAGAATAAGCAATCAGCTAAGGTATTACCGGCTCTAATTGGGGGTGAAGACAGTGACTAGGGGAGACGGGGCTCAGGTCCCCTCCCTGAACCCAGGGTAACCATGAAAATAGAGGGGAAACCAATTGAGTTTATGGTGGATACTGGTGCCCAGAATTCGGTTTTATTGAAGCCAAGAGAGCCAGTGTCCTCCAGAACGAGGATGCTGGTGCCCAGAATTCGGTTTTATTGGAGCCAAGAGGGCCAGTGTCCTCCAGAACTACATGGGTACAGGGGGCAACAGGAACAAAGCCCTATTCATGGACTACCCAAAGAACAGTAGATTCTAGTAATCCCAGAATGTCCCTACCCACTTTTGGGCAGAGATTTATTGTCAAAAATGAAGGCACAGATCCACTTCACAGCTAAAGGAGCCACTCTGCTTCAGAATGGGGCACTGGTTAAGGTTCTAGTCACCAACGACCTGACTGAGGAATATAGACTCCATCAGGAGCCGATCCGACCAAACCCTGATATATCAGATTGGCTCCAAAAATCTCCCTAAGCCTGGGCAGAATCAGGGGGTATGGGTCTGGCACGACACAGGCCTCCTGTATATGTTGAACTCAAAGCAGGGGTGGACCCTGTTGAAGTGTGCCAGCATCCTATGCCCCTAGAAGCAAAACGTGGAATTACTCCACATATCAGAAGATTAATGGAACTGGGGGTGCTGAGAACGACCCAGTCTGCCTGGAAAACTCCACTCCTGCCTGTCAAAAAGCCCCAATCCAGGGACTATAGACAAGTACAAGATTTGAGGGAGGTGAACAAGAGAGTCATTGACATTCATCCCACTGTCCCCAACCCTTATACGTTACTCAGTACCCTGCCACCAGATCAGCAATGGTATACAGTTCTGGACCTCAAGGACACCTTCTTCAGCCTGCCACTAGCTCCCAGCAGTCAGCCCTACTTTGCCTTCGAATGGCATGATCCGGAGGCAGGAATCAGTGGCCAGCTGACCTGCACGCGACTGCCTCAAGGGTTTAAAAATTCTCCAATGGTATACAGTTCTGGACCTCAAGGACACCTTCTTCAGCCTGCCACTAGCTCCCCTCAGTCAACCCTATTTTGCCTTCAAATGGCATGATCCAGAGGCAGGAATCAATGGCCAGCTGACCAGGATGCGACTGCCTCAAGGGTTTAAAAATTCCCCAACTATATTCAATGAGGCCCTGCATGAAGATCTGGGTGAGTACAGAGCCCAACACCCTGACATAAGCCTGTTACAATATGTAGATGACTTATTGATCATGGTACCAGACCAGAAGTCCTGCCTGGAGGGGACGGAGGACTTACTTCACATACCTGGGGACTTGGGATACCGGGCCTCAGCACAAAAAGCTCAGATACATCTGCAAGAAGTTACTTACCTAGGGTACATCCTCAAGGAGGGGCAGCAGTGGTTGACTAAGGCCCACAAAGAGACTATGCTAAAGATACCTGCACTGACCTCCAGAAAACAGGTGAGGGAATTCCTGGGTACCGCGGGGTTCTGCTGCCTCTGGATTTTGGAGTTCGCTGAAATTGCAAAATCCCTATATGAGGCTACAAAAGAAGGACAGGACTTCAACTGGATGCAGGAAAGGCAAGAGGCCTTTGAAACCCTAAAACGCAAGCTCTTAGAGGCCCCTACCCTAGGACTACCAGACATAAGTAAACCTTTCTGTGCATATGTGGATGAACATAAAGGTATTGCGAAAGGGGTCCTCACCCAGAGAGTAGGCCCTTGGAAGAGACCTATTGCATACCGATCAAAGAAATTAGAGCCTGTAGCAGCTGGATGGCCCCCCTGCCTGCGAATTATAGCAGCAGGTGCCCTGCTGGTTAAGGATGCTAACAAGTTAACCCTGGGACAGGACCTGCTTGTGGTAACCCCTCATGCCCTCGAGGGGGTGCTCAAGCAACCCCCCCATCAATGGTTGAGCAATGCCCGATTAACTCATTCACAGGCTCTGCTCCTGAATCCACCCAGAATCACCTTCCAGGTAGTGACAGCCCTGAATCCAGCCATGCTGTTGCCAGATCCTGATCTCGAGGACCCACTCCATGACTGTACTGAAATTCCGGCACAGGTGTATTGCATCAGACCTGACCTGAAGGATGTTCTCTTGCCTGATGCCAAAGAAACCTGGTACACAGATGGAAGCAGCTTCATCAGAAATGGTAAAAGGCATGGCATGCTGGGGGAGTGGTCACAACTACCTCGAGAGTCATTTGGGCCGAGCCACTGCCAATAGGTATATCAGCCCAAAAAGCTGAACTGATCGTGCTTACCAATGCCCTAAAGATGGGTAAAGGAAAGAGACTCAATGTCTACACAGAAAACAG
>NW_008331307.1:756273-764411 GCF_000622305.1 Nannospalax galili | reverse complement strand
GGGTGGGTCTCCTCCCCTTTGCCCTTTTTAGAGTAAGAATCACCCCATACCAGATGGGTTTGACCCCCTTTGAAATCATGTATGGAATCCCCCCTCCTATAATACCTAGCCTCCAAGCTGACCTAGTATCAACCTTGGGAGACCAGGACCTACTGGATTCACTCCAGCAGTTGCAGCTAAGCCACCAACGGGTCTGGCTGCAACTCAGAGCCATATATGAAGCTGCTGTCCCCCCACAACCCCACAGGTTGTGAAGACCCGGGCGACTGGGTCTTCATCTGCAGACACCAACAGAATAATCTCGAGCCAAGATGGAAGGGCCCCGTTGTGATCCTCTTGATGACTCCCACTGCACTCAAAGTGAACGGCATCACGGCTTGGGTACACTACTCCCACGCAAAATGTGCCGACCCATTTGCAGTCCCAGAGGATTACAATGGAGACACCTGGAAGGCATCCCCACACCCTTCGAATCCATTCAGGCTCCATGCATCAGATGAGACCCTTCCTGCTAACCTGTCTATTGTTGACACTGAACTGCTTATTGGCTGATGGCACCTTTCCTGCAAGTAACATAAATCCCCATATGCCCCAAAACTTAACTTGGGTAATCACCAACCCCGACATGGGGACAGTCATCAACTCTACCTCCAAGAAAGCCTCTCCCAACACTTGGTACCCTGACCTTTGGGTTGACCTCTGTGACATCTTCGAAGGAGAATGGGAACCTCACAACCAGACCCCCTTTCCTCCCTTTGGCTGCCGAGACCCAGGCCCCAGATCACACACGCGAAGCCTCGCCATCTACCTTTGTCCAGGCCACAGACACAGCAGACAAATTAAGAATAAATGTGGGGGACCTGGGGATTATTATTGTGCCAACTGGGGTTGTGAGACCACCGGCACATACTGGTGGAAAGGGTCATCAACTGGGGATCTAATAACCCAACAACGGGCCCCCGGATCTACCACCCTGGGATAGGGAGGGACCACTGGAGGAGGTATGGGGGGGCCCTGCACCCAACCACGGTGCAACCCCCTCATAATTCGGTTCACTGAGAAGGGAAAACAGTCTATGGGGTGGGATGTAGGACACACATGGGACCTACGGCTATACGCTGCAGGGATAGACCCTGGGGCCCTCTTTACCATTCAACTCCTCCTCTGACTGGTTGTCCATGCACTGGGACCCAACCAAGTCCTAAATCCACTCCCAGATGATTCTCATAAATCTCCAGCTAAACCCCCTCCCAGACCTCCCACTGTCCAAAAATATACTCCTGCACCAACAACTCAGGCTCTTGAGTCCTCAAGGGTAGATCCTAATTCTACCCCTCCTGCCATTACCCCGACCTGGGAAATTCTTTTGCAGATGCTAAATTCTTCTTATTACTTCCTCAATTCAACCAACCCGAATGCTACCCGGTCTTGCTGGCTCTGCTATGGTGTTGCGCCCCCACATTACAAGGGCAGATCCTATTCCTCCCCCTCCTGCCACTACCCCAACCAGGGGAATTCTTTTGCAGATGCTAAATTCATCTTATTATTTCCTTGATGCAACCAACCCGAAAGCTACCCACTCTTGCTGGCTCTGCTATGGTGTTACCCCCGCCCCCCACTTTATGAGGGAATTTGCTGTACAAGGAATGTTCTCCCTCATGGATTACACAGAATGCAGATGGCTATCAAATGTTTCTCTTACCCTATCTCAGGTAACTGGCATTGGGACCTGAGTTTGCCAGGTCCCACTGACCTATACTAGCCTCTGCCACACCATCCTCCCCCTTAATATCACAGAGAGGGGGCAGTTCCTCCTGCCTCACAATGACAACTGGTGGGCCTGCACCACGGGACTAACAGCCTGTGTAAATCGGGAAGTCCTGCAGAGAACATCTGGTTTCTGTGTTATCAGACTCCTGCCTAGAATCACCTACCACACTCATGAAGATTTCTTAACCCTCTATACTAGTCTAAAAGGCCCAAGAACCAAAGCCTCACTAGACTTAGAAAACCAGCCTCACTAGACTTAGAAGGGAGCCAATAACCGCAGTAACTTTAAGTCTCCTCATTGGGACAGGGATTGCTGCTGGGATAGGGGCAGGAGCCACAGCCTTGGCAAGACAAGATCAGCATTATTCCCAGCTCAGAGCCAGCTTAGATTCAGATCTCTGAATCTGAGCTCGCTGGCTGAGCTAGCTCTGCAAAATCGTAGGGGATTAGACCTCCTGTTCTTACAGCAGGGTGGTCTATGTGCCACCCTAAGAGAAGAATGCTGTTTTTATAGGGACCACTCAGGATTAATAAAGGATAACATGGTCAAAATAAGAGAAGGGTTGGAACAGAGGAGACCAGAATGAGAGGCCAGACAGGGATGGTTTGAGTCCTGGTTCAACCAATCTCCCTGTTTGACAACCCTCATCTCCACCCTCTTAGGTCCCCTTATAATTTTATTTTTAATACTCACCTTTGGGCCATGCATCCTCAATAGATTAGTACAGTTCATGAAGGACAGGTTAGGCACCATCCAACTTAAGGTTCAGAGGCAACAAGTAAATATCCCCCTTAGCACGATCCTCCCAGATACCTGTTAGTTGGCCGACCAGAACCCATGATTGGGTTCCCCATTTATAAGACAAGGGGGGAATGTAGAACCCTGAGACCCTCTTCATTCACCCGCTACCCCCCAATCCCTCCAGACCCCCACTAATTGTTCTTTTAGCTTCTGTAAAATGCTTGGCTGCTGCTTTAGACATGCCTAGACATACCCTGCCATGCCCTGACCCTCACCTGCTATTCCCCACCCCCCTTCCAGGAAACTATAGATTAAGCAAGCCTGCGCATAAAAACTGCCCTATAAGGTAAAAACAGAGACTCCTGGCCCCACAGGTAACAGTCAGCACATTCCACAGCCCTGAGAATAGCACCTACCACTAAGAAACTTCCAGGGCTTCATCTTATACATCCAATCGGTTTAAAATTATGTTGGCATACACGGGCTCCTTGAACCAACCAAAATGTATCTTCGGTATCTCCCCCCCTTTGTCTAAAACCTATAAAAGTCTCCACTCTCCCTTACTCTGGGCTCTTAGCATAGATCTGTTGAGTTGGTGAGTTCTGAGAGCCCTAGCTTAAGCCCGAATAAACCATAAACCTTTGCTTTTGCATTTTGATCTGTTGGGTCCTTGGTGGTCTTTTTGGGGTCCAGTGGATGGGGCACAACAGAAGTAATTAGAATTTTTTTTCAAACTATAAAAAGCCCAGGGCCAAATGGATTCAGTATAGGACTTTACCAAACATTCAAAAAACAAATAACATTAATATTTCTCAAATTATTCTATAAAACAGAAAAGGAAGGAGCAAGTCCAAATTGATTTTTGTAGCCAGTAACATCCTGATACCAAAACAGTAAAAGACCCAATAAAAACAAAAAGAACATTATAGCACAGTATCTCTCATGAACATAGACACAATAATTCTCAGTACAATAGTTGAAAACTGAATGCAAGAATAAATAAAATGATTATCATAATCAAGTTGGTTCCATTCATAGATGCAGGGGTTGTACAACATATATAAATCAATAAATGTAACCCAACACATAGACCGGGGGCTAGAAACTACATGATTACCTCATGAGATGCAGAAAAGGCTTTGATGAAATCTAACAATTTTCATACCAAAGTCCTAGAATATCTAGAGATTCAGGGACATAGCAAAACTTAAGAAAATCAATATGTATTAAGTCCATAGCCCACATGATAAATGGAGAAAAACTGAAAGCATTTCCACTAAAATGAGGAGCAGGACAAAGATGTCCACATTCTTCACTCTTGTTCAAAATAATGAAGTCTTTGGAACAGCACTAAAACAAGGAAATGAGTTACAAATATGGGTTCGTATTCATAACAATATTTGTAACAAAGGGTTACGAATATGAAGAAGTCAAAGTATCCTTATTTGCTTAAAAACACACACAACAAAGTAGCAGGATGCAAAATAAATACACAAAACCAGTAGCCTTCCTACAACACACAACAAACATACCAAACATACTGAGAAAGAAATCATGGGCGTTATCCAAAACAAGAAAACAGGACAGTTTCACAAAAAGTATCTTGGAATCAATCTAACCAAGGAAATTAAAGATTTGTATTAAAAAAAAATCTTAACACTGAAGGAATAAATTGAAAAGGATACCAGGTGATGGAAATAACTTCTATGCTCATGGATTGGTAGTATTAAGATTTTGAAAATGCCCAGCCTACCAAAAGGGATCTATAGATTCAATGTAATGCAAATAAAAATTCCAACACAATTCTCCACAGAAATTGAAATAAACAATCTCGTATTTCTTACAGAGACACAAAAAACCAAGGGAATCCAAAACAATCCTGAACATTAAAAATAACAACTGGAGATATCGCTTTTCCAAATGTTAAGTTATATTATAGAGTTATAATAATAAAAACATCATGGTATTAGCAAAAAATATAACACACACACACACATTGATAGTGAAAGAGACTTGAGGACCCATATGTATGGTCATCCACCTATGACAACCTGAGTTTTGACATAAAAAAAAAAAAAAAAAAAGCCAGAATGCACATTGAGTAAAAGACCATTATAACAAATGGTGCTTGACAAACTGTATAGCTAAATATAAAAAATTAAATTAAATCTTTATATCCCGTCTTGCACAAAACTCAATTTCAAATGGATCAAGGACCTCAACATAAGACTGATACCCTGAATGTGGTAGAGGACAAAGTAAGAAATATAAATGGAACTTATAGGCAGAAGAAAGAACTTTCTGAAGAGAACCTGACAGCTCAGACACTGAGACCAACAACTGACAAAAAGCTTGCCATGATATTAAAACGCTTCTGTACAGCAAAGGACATTGACCTTCAAGTGAACAGGCAGCATGCAAGATGGTAAAAATATTTTACCAGCTATACATCTGATAGAGAGTTAGTACTTAGAATATTCAAAAACATGAGAAACTAAACATCAAGGAAACAAACAACTCAATTGAAATCTGTGGCAAGAAACTAAACGGAGTTCACAAAATATGAAATGCAAATGCCTGAAAAAGTTTTAAGAAATGTTTTACATCCTTAATCATTGGTGAAAAGCAATGTAAAGCTACGCTGAGATTTCATCTTATGCAAGTCAGAATGACTGAGATCAGCAAATAACAACAAATGCTGGTCTGGATTTAGGGAAATGGGAACACTGATGGAAGTACAAACTGTTGCAGCTACTGTGCAACTCAATGTGCATGTTCCTCTTTTGAGGTGGAAAGCTGTCTATTATATGATCCAGCTACACCAATCTTGTGAATATACCCCAAAGACTCCAGTTCCTACTACAGAGAGATCTGCTCATGAGCACTCATTGCTTCTCTAGTCACAACAGTCAGGGAATGGATACAGCCTTCTGATCCATCAAATGATAAAGGTATAATCAAAATGTGGTACATTACACAATATTCAGCTGTTATGAGAAACAAAATTATGAAATTTGCAGGTGAATAGATGGATCTGGAAATAATCATTCTGATTGAGGTATGCTAGATCCAGAAAAAACAATCGTCAGATGTTGTCTCTCATATGTGGATGCTAGCTTCAATCTTTAAATCTCTGTGTTTTATTTGGAGAATGCTTAGAGGTTAGAAAACAAGGGCTTTCGAGGGATGGGAGATAGAATGCAGTCATATAAAGGAAGTAACGGAATAATGGAACAGGACGAGTTATGTAGGTAGGTATTAGGAGGATTTGGAGGAGGGAGTATAGTTAATGATAACTAAAACTAAAGGTCTTTTGAAAAAGTCTATTATTGTAGAATCGTTCTAAAATATATACATATAAATATAAGAGAGTTTAAATGTAGCTACTATAAAAGGGGGACAATTCCCCATTAGACACCAAATAAAAGCCCTGTACCAAGAATAGGTTATATGTTTTGGAGTTGTTTGTTATAGTTAGTCTAGAGATTCCTGAATATTCCTGGTTATTGTCATTGCTCTTCTAAACCTTCCAGAAGAAGATCCTAAGTACTTGAGTCATATAATATGAGAAATAAAATTAGCCTTGACCTTTCAGCTTCATCCCTACTTGATAGCCTTCATAGTATTAGAATGTGCTATGTAGTTTACCACAGAGAAAGATAATCATCAATCCCATCCAGCTCTGAACCCTTAGTGCTATAATCCTGAATGGCTTTGCAAGGTATGCCCACCTGTGCGATTGGGGAACCAGTGTGATAAGAGGAACCAAACACTTTCTGATTGAACTTGGGGCCTGACTCACAAGACTGAACCTATACCTGGCACCATTAATAGGACCAAGAACCTGCAACTCAATAGATCATAGACCCTAGGCAAGAGTCTACTACCACTATTCTTCTAAATGGACATAGCATCAAACCACTATATTAGCAAATCTCTCAGTCCTCATTCGAGAAGCTTCTTCTTGAAGTAGATGATGACTGACATAGCAACTCACAAATGGACATGATATGGAGAATCAGAATGCTCACCCTAAATGGAATACCTATTTTATACCTAAGGTTCAGGGATTGTTGCAGAAGAGGAGTCAGAGAGATTTTATGAATTAGATGTCATGGATGAATACAAAGAAACAGCGTTTTTCAGACACTACAGGGCAGTTGAACATATAAACTCAGATTGGTTGTAACAGTATGCACAAGACCTGTGCAAGCACAGCCAGACAAAATCTGAGCTGGGAAGAGGAAGTTGGATATGAAGCCCTACCCTTAGCTGAGGGGTTACTGGCAATTCATAGTTGCTGGGAGAGAAAGAGTCTGTTTTCTGTATGGTTGTGAGCCCTGGTGGGTTGACAATGCTCCAGGGTATGACCTCACTTCCAAGAGTATTTGAGGAAGACAAATGAGACTCAGTGGACTTTAAAAAAAGAATAGGGATCCAGGTCTGGTGGTACACATCTTTAATCCCAGCACTTGGGAGGCAGAGGCAGGCAGATCTCTATGAGTTCAAGGCCAGCCTGGTCTACATAGTGAGTTCTAGGACAGCTGGGGCTACAGGGAGACCATGTCTCAAAAAGACAAAAGAAGAAGAGGACACGAAATAGAGATGGTAGGGTGCATCTGAGCATAGTTGGAGGAGGGGGTTGAAAATGAAAATGACAAAAATTCATTGTACAATATTCTCAAAGAATTAATAAAAATATTATTTAAAGAGAGAAAAATAATTCCACTTATATCAGCACCCAAAATTAAAACACTTAGATGGAAAATTACCCAAAGTGATAAAGAATCTGTACATTGAAAAACTTAATTATTGAAAAATATGGAGGCAGAAGTGAAAAGGCATGTAGCAATTATGCAAAAGATATGTCATCAAATGTTATACTTTCACATCATCTTTAGTCCCTGTGTGTCCTATCAGTAGCATTTACAAAGAAACAGGAAAAAGCAACTATAAACTTTATAACAAAGCACAAAAACACCAAATAATCCCAACAATCTTAGAAACATTATATAGTGTTTAGTATAGAAATGGCAGAAAAGGGACTAGAGAGATGGCTTAGTGGTCAAGAGAACTGGTTGCTCTTGCAGAGGACCCCAGTTAGGTTCCCAGCACCCACATGGCGGCATAACTCCAGTTCCAGGAGATATGATGCCCTCTTCTGACCTGCATGGACATCTCACGAATGGGGTGCACCTACCTACAGGAAAGCAATATACTCATACACATAAAATAAAGTCATAAAATATTTGTAAAAAATAAAGAAAAAAAAATGGCAGTGAAACAGACATGTGGACCAGTAGAACAGAATACAGCATCCTAAAATAAACTGATCAGTCAATAGGGCTTTTTTTATGCTGTCTTTTTGAGTCAAGGTCTCTCTGTAGCTCCAGCTGGCCTGAACTCACTATACAGACAAGGCTTGCCTTAATCTCACACAGATCCCTCTGCCTCTGCTTCCTGATTCCTGGGATTAAAGGGGTGTGCCACCACACCAAAACAGTCAATAGAGTTTTAACAAGGGTACCAAAAGTAGACAATAGGGAAAGACAGCTCTTCAAGATATGGTTTTGGAAAACCTGGGCATCTTTGTAATGAAAATAAATCCTTTTTAACACAATACAAA
>NW_008331307.1:748521-756172 GCF_000622305.1 Nannospalax galili | reverse complement strand
TATAAAACTCCTAGAAAAGGGCCTGGAGAAATGACTCATCGGTTAAGAGCAGCAGCTGATCTTGCAGAGGACGTTGGGTTTGATTCCCAGGACCCACGTGGGGCTAACACTTCCTATGCTCTCTTCTGATCTTCATGGGCATTGTACAACATGGGTGCACCTACCTACGTACAGAAAATATACTCATACACATTAAAACAACAACAACAACAACAACAACAAAACTCCTAGAAGTAAAGCGGAGTAAAAGCTTCAGGATAGTCCTCTAGAGAAAGGAGGCACATCACAGTTACCCTCTGGGAGTGAAAAACTGCACATACACATAAAGAGAATATGGCAATCAACATAGAGTTGCACTCTCCCTCCAAAAACCCACTGAATATGCATATTTTGCTCTATGAAATAATATATTCATGTAGTTATTTGCAGTGCTGTAATGTATAAAAGAAAATATTAGAAAATCATACTCATTCATAGGAGATTTATAGGAGATTGGTATAAACACAATAATAGATACAACGTAATAATTATTCAGCTGTAAATAACTGGAAAGATTCATATGACCTGACATTGGTGTATGTTCAGGAAACAGCCTGAAGTTTTTTTGTTTTTTTTTTTAAAGTAAGTTTTAAAAACCCTCAGTGTGTCTCTATATTTGTTTTCAGTGTGTGATGGTGAATTTTGACTGTGGCTTGATTGGCTAGAGGAAGGCCTAGGAAGGTAGGGAAACACAGCCCTAGGTCTTCTGACAGGGCCACTTCCAGAGAGGTTTCACTAAGGGAGAAGGTCTGTCCTCAGTGTAGGTGCATCAGGCAATAGGTTGAGGACCCCAGAATGGAACTAGTGGCGGTGGGGACAGGCAGAAACATGGGCATGCTTCCTCTGCTTCCCAGGTGCGGTGGCGTGACCCGTTCTGCTGCGTGGCGCCCTTCAGGACAAGTCGTACTGAAACCTGTGAAAGGTAAAAAATTAAAATGTGCCTTGCTACTGAATATTTTTGAAATCTTATGCTTCCTATCTCAAAATGCTTAAGGCAGTAGTGTTTACATTGACACTGGGTCTACCACCTCCAGGTTAGGGGCAAGGATCAGATAAAAGAAGTAATTATAAGGTCTTACAAGTCATTTGTTCTGACCTTTTAATGTCTAATGAGGCAGTTCATGTCCCTAGACAAAAAAAAACAAAAAAACAAAAAAAGTCTTATATTAGATGCAAAGTTAGTGAAAAGAAATCCAATGGGCTGGTCTTAGGGATTGGGCACCTTTTACACTCACAGATTTTACAGTAAATATCCCTAAAATTTCTCACTCCATAAACGTATTCTGTGTCTGCTCTATAATATTTGTGTTTCTTATAAATCAACAGAATAAAATTGAAGTTATGAAACTGGAAAATAAATTCACCTCAGAGGTAGTCTCAGAATTTGCTCTTCAGTGCGTTCTGTCCTTTGCACCTCTAAGTCTCTCAAAATCCCAGGACTATTACATTTTACTTGATTTTCAGCGCACACTTTTATATAATCACCTACAGATGCAAAAACAACAACAGCAACAAAAACCTTCTTCAGGAAATACTGTGGCACGTATTTTGACTTCTTCCATTTGGAAAATGTGGTAGAAAAGTTTCTTGAAGATTGTAGGAGAGGTCAACAGCTTCCAAAGAGAACCACTGGCCTTTGCACTGTGTGGCACTGGAGAAAATAATTATTGGAAAACCTAGGTTATATGGAGTTCAAAACCTTGGGTTTTCTGTGAGAAAAATTTGAAAAAGTGCAACTTATAACAAAGGAAAAATGGAAATAAATTAGGTTTGAAAAACTTTGGCTTTCTATGTGTTTATCATTTAATCACATATCCCCATGATATAAAATGTTATTTTAAATAAGTGACCATTATTTTCATGATAATCAGTTGCTTTGAGAGTGTATGGAACATTGCCCATCCTCTCTGATTCAAAATATTTAATTTATCCAACTATTTATCTTAAGCAATGAGAAATGCTCAGTTTTTATATTAAAAGTAAATACAACTCATTAAAATTGCTTTTAAAAATTTAATTATTTCTGACATTTTGACATTAATCAAAATATTAGGGAAACATTTGTTCCTAGATTTCAAAAAGAAGGAAATTCTTATTTTTTATTACTTGGAATGTAATGCCACCCTGCATTTTACTGAGTACCGACAGTCAGTCTATTAAATGGAGTGATTCTGGAATGACTGTTATGCTACAGGCAGATATGGGTCAGGAAGGTTAGTGTGATTCTAAGTCCAATCTTGTACCGATGGAGAGTTGTATGGGTGCTACTCATGCTTCTCCAACATGCGGCTTCTGATAATGAATCAAATGTGAGCCTTTTGCTGAATGAAATTTGATTACCCAAAGAGAAAAAAGTAAGCAAATCAGTGCAATTTCATATTATCTGTGGTTTCCTATAAGCAAGATAAAATGGTATCGTCCAATTTTCTAGATCCTAGTTGCATTGGTGATAAATGTGGAGTTGGGAGAGAACGATGCTGAGAGCAAAGAAACCTTTTTTTTTTTAATCCACTAATTATGTATCTTTTAAAATGTTTCTTCGGCTTCTGTAGTGTCTATGAACAGTCCAGGGTAGTTTCAGACAATGCAGTGTCTGTTGTTCTTTGTAGCAATAACTGGTTTTGCCTTCAGTGTTACAAATTACAATCTAACACAGATTTTGCACTAAATAAATCAATATCTTGGTTTTTTAGCTTTCATTGAGAGACAGTGTAAAGATGGAACCCTTGTAAGCAATATAGATACCAAGTGTTTGTCGTTTTCGAAATAATGCCTAGTCACATGAATAATATTTTAAAGCATTATTAGCTGTCTAAATCCTAAGCCTTGCTTTAATGAGTTCTGAATATGGCTCTCAGGATTACACTTTTAAGTTTCCAAATTGCTGCTATAATAGAAATATAATTAGGCCTGAAACTGTTGTAGTGAGGTAGCACTTTCTAGAAATACCATAGATGGAGAAAATTATAAGACCCTCCCCTGATGACCTATTGAGTGCTGAGCACAATGTAGTAAATTAATCATTGCTGCTTCCTATGACATGACAAAGCTCTTTGGCACAAATGAAGGCAAGTATAAAATTGGTGGGCAATTTCTTTGGAATTACAATTGCAATGGGATGATCTGTCGATTCCATTTATGAAGCATCTCACTAATGTCTCTTGGGCTGAAATTCTTGTCAGAAAATATTAAACTTAGGCTGTGCTACTTGTTTAAAATATATATTTCTATAGTACATACCCAGCAGAAATCAGCTAGGAAATGTCAGATTTGCGGCCCCAATTATCCAAAATAGAATCAATTCTAATTACCCAGAAAGAACTCTAGCTTGGAGATATGGAGTACTGTGTTCTGATCTTACCTAGGCCCCTCTCGTAGTATGATCTCTGCCAGAACCCCAAACCTGTTTGGATTTCACCCACTCACCAGTGAAAATAGGCTGATTTAAATCAATACTTTTCTATTTCATCGTCTACTATGAGTTAAATTTTGCTTTCTCTAAATTGATAGGTTGACATCAAACTCCCAATACCTCTAAATAAGAATTTTTGTATGTGAAATAGCATCACTGCAAATATAATTAGCTGGGGAAGGAAGAGGTCATACTGAAGGTGGGTAGGTCTCTTAATACAGTGTAATGGATTTTAATTTGGAATGACACAGCCAAGTAGAACAACCATCAAATCAAACATGAGCAAGGCTATGCTGATGAAATGGCAATGATGCTATAGTAAACTAAGACTGCCTTTGAGGAGAAATGTGGGTGAGCTGCTTTTCAATTACAGATAACAGAGGTTTTAAAAGTGTTAGTTCAGGTTCAGGATCACATTGATTTTAATTACAGAAGAATTACAAGTAAAATTATATAAGGCATTGTTATTTTTGGCTCGTCTGAAACTGGAGATACAGATGGTTGTTACCTGACATATGGGTGCTGTGATTCAAACCCATTTTTCTACTTTGTCTTAACCCTTGAGCCATCTCCCTTGCCCCATAATTAAATTTTCTGGCAAAAAATACTTAGACAAAAATCTCAAAACTTCAGAATAGAAAAAAAAATGTATAAAATAGAAAGAGATATATAGAGAGGGACAGAGACAGAAAGACAAAGTAGAGAGGGAGAGAGAGGGGGAGGGGGGATAAGGGAGGACTGAAGAGGGAGGAGACAGAGGGAGAGGGCAGAGGGAAGGAGGGCGGAGGAGGGAGGATGGAGGAGGGAGGAAGGAGGACAGAGGAGGGAGAGGGAGGAGGGAGAGGGAGAGGGAGAGAAAGAAAGGGGAGAGAAAAACACTATCAGAAAATCCAAGGATCAAAGATGAAATCAAAAGTGGTATAAAATATTATGAACTAAATGATACTGAAACACAGGATAATAAAACTTTTGGACCAAAATACCATAGAGCTTAGAGAGAAATTTACAACTTAAAATATTTATATTAATAACTAATATAAATGTCAATTTTAAAATATAAAACAAAATTAAAGAAACTAAAGCTTTTGTTAGGATGATATTGATAAATATTTGTCAATAATAATAATAATGGTAATAATAATAACAATACTACTAATAATAATAATGGGTGAATTCAATACACCACTGTCACTTGTAGACAAGTCATCCAAAAAAAATGAAACCTTAATAGAGGAACCCTGGAGTTAAATGACACCATAAGTGAATTGGACCTAACAGAACATTCTATCCAAACAGCAAAGAATATACTTTCTTCTCACTAGACAATTGAAATTTATCCAAACTCAATGACTGACATATTAGCAACAAAGCAAGTCAACAAATATAGGGAAATTAAAATACCCTGTATTACATTTACCATAAAGAAATAAACATTCATATCAACAACATTAGAAGCAAAAAGAAGAGCACAAACTCATGGAAGCCAGACAACACCTGAATGAAAACTGGATCAAGGACGAAATCAAGACAGAAATTTAAAAATGCCTACAAGTGAATGAAAATGAAAAAAGAAAAAAACATAGGACATAATGAAGCCAATCCTGAGAGGAAATTGATACCATGAAATGCTGCACCAGAAAAGTATAAACCTAAAGAAATGAAGGATGCAGCGAAAGCCTTGGAAACCAGTAGCAGGCAACGCCACAGAAAAGGAGACAGGATGATGGGTAAATAAAATCAAGGCCAAAATTAATGAACAAATGAAGTAAACAATATAAAGAATCAACTAAAAGAAGAGTTGGTTGCTTGAAAGCATTAACATAATTGATGAACATTTAACCAAGTTAACCAAAAGGTAGAGAGAGGGACCCAAATTAAGAAGCTCGGAGAAGAAGGAAACATTACCCTAAGGAAACTCAGAAAACCATAAGGACATACATTAAAAATCTCTATTCCTCTAAACTGCAAAATGTAAAAGAAATGGATGAATGTCTAGGTATGTATAGTTTACCAAAATTTGAAAAATAATTTAACATTTTTAACATAGTTTAAACATACCCAACAACCAAATGCAGTAATTTTTTTTTTTTTTTGGTGTTTTTGAGACAGGGTCTCCCTGTAGCCCCAGTTGTCCTGGAACTCACCATGTAGATCAGGCTGGCCTCAAACTCACAGAGATCTGCCTGCCTCTGCCTCCTGAGTGCTGGGGTTAAAGGCATGTGCCACCACGCCCAGCCAAATGCAGTAATTTTAAATCTTCCATCTAAAAGGAGCCCAGGACCAAATTTTCTAGCAAAGAATTCCACCAAACATCCAAATAAGAATTAGTACCAATGATTCTTAAATTATTCCATAAAATACAAAAGGAAGGGATAATCTGAGATTCTTTCTATGAAGCCAGTGTTACCCTAATACCAAAACCCAATAAAGACCAAACAAAATAGAAAATTGTAGGCCAAACTCTATGATGAACATAAAAATACTCAAAAAGTATTTTCAAACCACATACTGCAAACATCAAAAGATTATTCACCAGGATCATGTTGACTTCATCCCAGAGATGCATGGATGGCTCAAAATATGTAAGTAACTAAATGTAAATGACTATATAAACTGAATCAAAGACAAAAACATGACCATCTCATTTGAGTCAGAAAAGGCCTTTGACAAAAATCATTCATGTTGAAAGGCTTGGAGAATCTCGGGACACAGGGGACATATCTCATCATAATAACGACAATATACAATAAGCCCACAATCAACATCACACTAAATGAGGAAAACCTCAATGCATGCACATTAAAATCAGGAGCAAGACAAGGATGTACAACATCTCCATTACTGTTAAATATAGAATTTCATTAACACAAAGTCCACAACTGGCCAAATTGTAGAGAATAAGAGGTTGCAGAGTCCGTGTCCCTAGACAGGACTCACATATTAGACTCTGCCACCCAGGGCTCAGGAAGCATTTCAGAACAGGGGGCGGGGTAGTAGATGGCAAGGAAACAGAGTTTTGTAGGCAGCCGGAAACTTGCTAATATGACGTTACAGCCACCGTGACAGCATGCACAAGACCCATGCAACCTCAAATCAGAGAAAAACCCTACACAGAACTGGGGAAAAGGAGAAGCAGCTCCAACCTTAGCTGAGGCTGTATTGACAACTGACCTCTGCTAGAAAAGGGAGTGTTGGTCTTCTTTATGGAAGTGAATCTAGATGGGTTAACTAGGTTCTCATGGATAAACTCATACTTAAGGATATCAAGTCACAAACCTGACTTGATGGTCCTTAACATATATGGTAGAATGCATGAAATCTGTCCGGGGATTATGTGGCTTGCAGATAGGGGGTGAAGTTTAAATATGTCAATATGTATTTTAGGAAATGTGCAAAAAATAGATAAAACATTTTTAAAAGAACAGAAATATTTTAAAATAGTTTCTCACTAAAACATATTCAAAAACATATAAAACAAAATATGTAACCTATAAATAAATATATTAATTCACAATTAAAATTTTGATATACAATCCATCCCAAACATAGCTACCTTTACTAGGAAACCACTAAGCATTTAAAAGTGAACTAAGATCCTCCTATCAAACCATTCCTATTAAAAATTCTTTAAGGATACAGAGAACACACCTTCCTTTAAGTAAGACAGAATTTTCTCAAGATCAAAATAAGGCAAAAATAAGAAAAGAAATTTATAAACCAACAGTCTCATGAATATAAATTCAAATATATTTAGCAGAAAAGACAGCAAATTGAATCTAACAAAGTAGAATTTATTCTAGCAATGAAAGGTCAGTTTGACACGAGAAAACCAAATCAATTTAAAACATCGCATTAGCAAGATGCAGCAGAATTCCATGTGATGATTTCGAGTGACACTGGTAAAGCATTTGTCAAAATTATAAACCAATTTCTAGTACAGACTCTACAAACCCTAGAATAAAGGAAAAGCATTTATTAGAAAAGAGTAGTGGACACTTGCTAATGACAGAACAATGCTTCCTTCCAGAGCAGAGATCTCCATGGCAATTGTATTATATGCTCATTGAAAAACAAAACTGATTTAAAAGTTACTTATTTATTGCCTTTATTATGTAGAAATGCTTGGCCAGTCTCCAGTGGATAAACCTAAACTGAAGGGCATTTGGGGACACAAATTTGGTCCTATAGGTATATATGTAT
>NW_008331307.1:744373-748505 GCF_000622305.1 Nannospalax galili | reverse complement strand
TGTAGTCTAATAATAAACACATTAATTCACAATTAAAACCGTGATATACCGTCAACCTCAAACTATACATATATATTATATACATATATATATATATATTCACTAGAGTACATGATATTGGGTGAGGGTAGTAAGTACATATGGGGCAATCTAAATATGATGAATATTGTATGGAGACTGGAGAGATGTCTCACCAGTTAAAATCAATGGATGTTCTTTCTGAGGACCCAGGTTTGGTTCTTAGCACCCACACGGTGGGCTCACAACCTTCCGTATCTTCAGTTCCGGGATTCCAATACCTTCTTCTGACCTCTGTGAGCATTGCACAACACATGTACACTTCCATACATGCAGACAGTACATTTCTGCACATAATAAATAAATATTAAAATATATTTAGTATGAAATTTGCAAAATATTCAATAAAAATATTAAAATATTTACTTGTATGTGTTTCTGCATATATGGTGTATATGTATATTACTGCACACACATGTGTACATGCGTCTGTGTGGCCTATTCAGACCACTCACTTTCCACCTTGCTTGAGACTCAGTGTCCATTCATTGGTTGGAGTGTACACCAGGCTAGCTGGATCCATGGGATCCTCCTCCTAAGCCTCCTACTTCATGGTAGGATTGTTAGGATTTTAGGTGCTTTATGGCATGGATTTCAGGGATTTGAATTCAGGGCCTCATGCTTATGCAGCAAACACTTTATCCACTGAGCCATATCCTCAGCCTACAAATTTAATTGATCTTTACCTCAGGCCAGAACTCCTTGTCTTTAAAAATACTAAACAAGTAAATCTGGTTTAAGAATTTAAGCCAGGTGTGCTGGCAAATACCTTTCATCTCTGTAAGATCAAGGCCAGCCTAGTCTCCATGGTGAGTTCTAGGCCACCTGGGGCTAAAGGGAGACCCTGGCTCCAAAAGATTAAAAAGTTTAAACTAGAGACTCTTTTGCAAAGCACAGGATACAATTTAGACTAGATTGGTTAAGTAAAGGTTCTTAGAATACAAACTATAAAGGAAAGCTATTAAACTGAATACTAAAATCTAAATTTATATTTCTTGAATGACACTATTGTGAAAATATCATAATGAGACCCATTCTTTTTATGCTAATTAAGAATGATCCATTAAGCAACTAAAAGACAAGAATTTACATTACTTGTTTCAGGTTAAGGGATGTTATACATAGTTTCCTTAGCTTAAAAACAAGAAAAAAAAAAAAAAAAAAAAACAATCCCCCCAAAGGGCCCCAAATTGGACACCAAATTTTTTTTTTAAAGTTTTTTTTTTTTTTTTTTTTTTTTTTTTTTTGCAGGGGAACTATTGCCTCTGTATCTTAACTGTAGCATTGTTCGCACAATTTCATGCCTTGTGCCTTTTTCAAGGCTCATTGTGTGCCAAACCAAGTAAATTTTCCTATATGTAAATATGAAAAATGGCCAAAATATTGAAAATATCTGGGTCAATAAAACTGCAATTGGGAAGATGGACATTAAGGTAATTACCAAATTGGAGGGGTAAACATGGAGAGGTGTTGTGAATTTTATGAAGAAACTGAAATTTTATTTATGGTTGTTTAACCAATTTCACAAAGAATTGAATAATGCCTACCAAATGATAAAGTACTTCCGCTCATAGATATTTAGCCAAGAGATATAAAAATCTGTATTTATAGAAACTTCGGTACTTAAATAATCATAGCCATGTATAAGACCTCTAACATCAGACACAACTCAATATCCAAGGTACAAATTGTTAACAGTACACACAGAATATTTGACTGCTAAAACACCATGCCAAAATGTGAAAGACAGATACAAGACCACACTAAAAATTCACTGCTACATAAGACTAAAAATAGTGAGGCTGGGATAGAATTTTGCCAAGAGGTTAGAGTTTACATTAGGAACCCTTATTACTACATAAATAAATACCTAAAATTAAGGAGCATGGGAAGAAGTCTTGAGGTTTGGACATGCTATGACTTGACCATGATGATGGTTTTACTGGCATCATAATCTCCCACTTCATCAGAAAAGAACTCTGCAGATTTTTGAGTGCCAATCATACTTCACCAGTGCTTACCACACATGGAAGCAAAGAGACCAGATTAGTGATGATCAAGAGACTAGAGATGGGAAAATAGGGGAAGGACCTGCACTTGAATGCTGTTGATTGTAAAGGGGCACAGGGCACTACTGTGAGGTAGAAAACAAGTGTTCTATACCATGATCATAGCAGTGATTATAGGAGTGCAAACCACCCCCAAACCACCAGCTATATATTTAGATAAAACACATATATGTATTATGTACATTGACAATACTAATTAAAATATCATTTTGGTTCTTCAACCTGAATAAAAATATTTAATCACTATTACTAAAGTATCTAATAATTTGATTTATATTTAGTGACAATGAGCATTTGCTTTTTAAAATGTTCACTTAACTTTTGTTAATTTATAATGGAAACTTGGAATTTAATGCTCTGTGTATTGCTTAGTCCCTTCTCTGGTCGACAGAAACTGAAACGATGTTTCTGCAAAAGTGCATTCTCTAATTGTTCCAGTCAACAGTTACATACAATAAAGTGTGACAGTGTGTGAGTGCTTAAAAACTTTTTCATCAAGGAAATTCATTATAGGGAAATTTATATTCATTAGATAAAATGGGATTTGGAAATTTTCCATGTGTCAATAACGTTGTCTTAAAAGAAAACCAGACACAAAGCTCTCTAAAGACCCCAGACAATCCTGGATGCTGGATAGCCTCCTGTGGCATAAGATGGAACATTCAAGCATTCACTGGTCAAAAAAAAAAGTAGTTGAATTCCTTCCCAGAGTAGGACTTAATTCCAATTAGACATCTGTTGACTACCCTCAAGATAAAAGCCACTACTGGAACTCATATGAATAGTGTTTATAAATACACATGGCTGGAGAGGTCATAGATTCTAGAGAAAATCCTACTTTTGTCACATTCCTAAGTCAACATACTGTCTTATTATATTCTAAATAGGCTTCCTCATATTTACAGACAAGTATACCAGTCACCACTCATCAAAGAAACTTCTTTTTGTAACAGATGGAGACTATTATAGAGTTCCACAACTGGTCAAAGCACAAAATAAGTGTCTGTGAGATGCCCAGCCCTAAGTGACACATCTACAATGCAACATCTATACCTAAGGCTCGGGGAACATAGCAGATCAGGGAGCAGAGAGAATTTTCGTGCATCTCTCATCTCTTCCAGAGAAGGTTCCTCATGAAACAGATGCCAATTAAACCCAGAAAGCCAAAGTTAGCCTAAGTGCAGGGAATAAGAGACTACAGAGTACTTATCCCTGAATAAGACTCTTATATCAAATCTCTGTCACTCAAGGCTCAGGAACTTTTTCAGATGAGAGAGTGAAGAAAACTGTAAGAGCCAGAGGTGGTAGATGACCACATGGAAACAATTTTCCAGACAATTGAGAAGTTACTCATATGAACTCCTAGCAATGGTAACAGCATGCACAAGACCCGTGGAAGCTCAATCCAGACAAAAACCCCAGCATAGAAGAGGGGGAGTGGGGAAGAAGGCCAAACCAGAGCTGAGGAGCTGCTTGGAGGGGAGAGTTGTGGTTTCTTTAACTGTGTGATGCTGGATAGTTTAACCAGGTGTCAGTGAGTGCTACACACTAAAGGACACTTACATACAAAAAAGCTTGTCTTGATAGGCCTTAATACATCTGATAGAGCACATGAAACCAGTGGGGGGTTCTTTAAGAGGGGTGCAGGGAGTAGAGGCGGTCTAAATAGGATCAAAATATATTGTATGAAATTTGCAAATATTCAAAAAATAATTAAAATAGTTGAAAACAATTGTAGGAGATTTCTGATTTCTCTAAGCATGAATCCTTATGCAAACTTGTTCTAAAGTTATTTATTTTAGAAAATTTGCTAACATTTTCTATGCTTTGGTACTTATTTGTGTTCCTTAAAGGGACGGACATGTGGTCATATGAACAGCCCAAGGGAAACAAAACTTCAAATTTGTCACTCAACTAAATGCCTGGTAAGATGCCTACTGTTCTGAGGACTTTTATCTTGGATTAAAGTCCACCAGTACCTACTC
>NW_008331307.1:740883-743178 GCF_000622305.1 Nannospalax galili | reverse complement strand
AAGAAAGTCCTTGACTGGTGAATAGGAGATGTGAAGGAGAAGTAAAGGCAAGAGTGGTTAGCATTACAAGTTCTAGAAAGGGAACCAGAAAAAAGTTAAAACAGGGCAAAATTCAAATGTTCATATCAGAGTCCATTGGGATTTCTTGACGAAAGCTTCCAAAAGCATCCCTGTATTGGGTTTCTCCTCATTTTTCTTTTGTCTGCCAAGTCTGGACCCAAGAGTTACGGACTCAGGATATAGCAATCTGCATCCCAACTCCTTATCGCCAATTTGGGTTACCACTTCAGAGGATATTGTGATAAGAATAGGAGGTAGGAATTGGCTAGGTGGTTAGGGTATAAAAGACTCCAAAGATAAGTAGCCAATTTCTTGGCTAAAAGTCAAAATGTCCTTGGGCCTCTTAACAACATACTCTGATACAAAGGCCAAAAATGTCAAAAGTATTTGGGAACTCTTATCTAATCCCTTAAAGATTTTAGGGTTGCCTCTTCAGAGGGGGGAAGGTTAGAGTAGCAAAAAGCCCCATTAAAAAAAAAGAAAGAAAGAGAGAGGGAGAGAGGGAGAGAGAGAGAAAGAAAGAGAGAGAGAGAAAGAAAGAAAGAAAGAAAGAAAGAAAGAAAGAAAGAAAGAAAGAAAGAAAGAAAGAAAAGAAAAGAAAGGAAAGAAGTACATGAAGTTGTCAGAAAAAAGTGATGGGGAGATGTGGGAGGGGAGGGAGTGGGCATGAATTTGATAAAAGCACCTTGTATGCATGTATGAAATTATGAATAAAAACTTTTTAAAACTTTTTAAAAAAGGTTAAAAGAAAAAGCAGATAAACGATATTAACAACAGAATAATATTTTTAAACCCTATTTTTATAGACAGAATCAGGCATCAGTTTTATCTAAATACAGTATTTGATCTTAGGCATTTTAATAACTTTTAATTATTAAAAACATATTATTTATAAGCATCCCATGCTTATCTTTAAGTTGAGCATTTGTAATCTTTTGTACACCATACTCTAACCTTTTAACTTTGTTTTTATCTACTTTCATTTAGGAACAATGTTTACCTTAGCATCTAAAATCTTTTTTATCCAAAAACATTTTCATTTTTGTCAGACTTTTTTACACCAAGAAGATATTTTATGTTTACAACTCTTTTATCTCTTTAGTCTGATATTTTTCTTACTTTGTTTCTAAAATCATGAAAACATGTTTTTGTCTAGTTAAATTTAAATTGGAAATTCAGAAAATTATGTTGCATCACAGAAATAGTTACATTATTCCAAATATATTAGAGATGAGAAAATACATTCATAATGTTATAAAATAAGATTACCTGAATCTCTAAATTGCAAGATATATCTGTACATCTTTCAGCAAAAACCTCTACCTTAAAAGTTTATACATATATCTATCCCCGACAAGCTCATACTTGCTCATTCATATATATGCCCACATCTTAAAAACCATGGAGATTGAATAGATAGTATTAAACGATTAGATGAACTTTTACAACAAAGTTAGGTAACACAGAGTGCATTTCTAGAAAACTCATTAACACACATCATTATGCTGAAAACACATTAACTAAAGGGTCAAACCTTTACCTCTTCCCTAACTGCAAGCTTGTACTGCCTAATGGGCCTGAACTTTCTTCAGAGCCCTATTATATTGTTGTCTATCTATGGTATTAGTAACTCTCCTAACAAATCTCTTAACTGAAAGGACAATCTACCTCAGTGTCACCTTGAGCCCTTAACTCTGAGACCCTTAGACATGTATTATAATATTTTCTCTTTGCTTCCTTCTTAGAATCTCTTTTATTGTGTCCCCCAGATTCTGTCATTTTTATTCATTTCCAAGTAAGTTCCAATTTCCTCCTGATCTCTTTGATGGCCCATTCATCAGTGTGGCTCTAGCTTCATGAGTTTATCAGTCTTCTCTAGTTTCTTTTGTTAGTTTCCGGGTTTATCCCTTTGTGATAATGTAGAATTCTAAAAGTTATTTCAATTTTTTTCTTGTATTTTTCAAGGCCTACCTTATGTTCTAAAATGTGTTCTACTTTACAGAAAGGTTCATTGGCCGCTGAGAAGAATGTATGTTCTGTAGCCTTTAGGTAGACAACTCAGTGTATATCTCTTAATTTCATTTGACCTACAATTTTATGCAGTGTTGATGCTTCTTTTCTGATATGTTGTCTGGGTGACCTAGGTACAAGTGAGGAATACAGAATTTGTTCCCTATTAATATGTTGAGGTCAATCTGTATCTTTACATGCAGTAATATCTATTTTATGAAATTG
>NW_008331307.1:730801-740804 GCF_000622305.1 Nannospalax galili | reverse complement strand
TATATATATGTATATATTTAGAACTGTAAAATCCTTTACAGAGATTGTTCTCTTAATCAAGATATAGTGATCTTTATTTCTTTTAATTTTTGATTAAAGTCTACAATGTCAGAAATTACATTCGCTTGATTTCTGTTACATTGGAGTATCTTTTTATACTTTTTCATGCTAAGGCTTTGCTTGTCCTTGACAGTGACTTGCATCTTGTAGGTAATAAATAGATGGACTTTATTTTTCAATTAAATCTCCTGATTTTTGATGGGTGGCTTAATAGCATTAACACTCATCATAGAAAGGTATGTATTCATTTATGTAATTTTTAAAAAATTATGTATTTAATAACCACATGATTATAAGAAGCAGTTCATTACAGCATTAACATATTCAATAACAATTTCCAGAGCAAAGATACTTCTCTTTCAATACTGGTGGTAAATTCTTAGGTTCACAGTTGAGTTAATACAGTTATACAATATTGAACTCAGTATAAACATTAAAAGACATAAAATTTAACAAGGTTTTAACTTTTTAAAAAAAATCTCAATTTCATTTTAAAATATTTGTTTCCTACAAAAAAAAACTAACTTTCAGTATTTTACTAACATTTAGATGTTTCCCCATGCACATCTAATCTCTGTGTGTTTGATTATTACTAGTCAAAGTTACTTTCTGAGATCCACCTGAGCATGTATATAAAATCATTGGGTAGATTTCAATGGTAATATGATTCACCTCTACTAATTAACACGGAGCAAATTTTTATGCTTCTTCCTTAAACATAACTCACTTTTTAAATTTGTTGATATTTTGAGGTGTATTTCATACAGAACATCCTCAAAAATCTTATTCATCTATATACCCACATCCCAAATGGCACCCTCCCATAGTCTCCCCCCACCCCCCTGGTGCTCATGTACTCTGTAATCCCGCTTGCTGTCCACTGTGTTGTTGGTGCCCCCAGCTGTTCTCCAGTGGTTGTCCATCCACTGAATCTAGTCAGCCTGTCTAGAGTTCCTTGTTTTAGGAAGATCAGCTGTTTCTCAGCTGGCAGCAATCAGTTGTCAATATTCCTTTAGGTAAGATGGGGGTCTGCTGTTCATTATCCCAGATCTATGCTGGGTTACTGTCTGGGAGTCACTTGGGCCACCCTGGCCAACAATTCAAAGAAAGGTATCTCCTGTCTGGAATTGTTTCTTGTTATGCAGCTTTTAGCTATGCACATGGACTCTTAAAGAATTATATTGGTCCCTTAAATCTTAGGTTATACTTTCATTTTGGGTGTTTAAGACCATACAGTCTGCCCAGATAAACCAATTTATTTTTACTCTTAAAGTCATTTGAGGATCTGTTCCTCAGAGATTACATGGGCTTGGGAGAATCCCCTGGTTCCTTTCGTTTACCAGTTCCACCTATGTGAAGATAAGTCAACAGACCTGCTCAACCGTGGCTGGTTTCACTTAGAAGCATGGAAGAAATGATTCCTCCGTGTTGACCCTCCTTTTTTTAGACTGGACACTGGTTCAAGTCCATCTGGAGGGGTCTCCTCGGCCTCCTTGATCAAGAGGAGAGGTGACCCACCACCATTATAGGACATTTTGAGAGCTGCTCATAGTCCCCTGGAACTAGTCGACCTAGGAGGGCAAGGAGCAAAAGGGTCCTTTATGTCCGGCTGACCAAATTATTATAGGCCTCAAAGTATGGCTGTTAAACATCCAAGAAGGTTAGCTCCATCAGTCTGGTACTTTTAATTACCATGTGTTATGTAGATAAAGCTTGGGCAAAGACCAAACATTCTCAGATAAATCTTGCCTAGACACATATTATATTCCTTGAACTAGTTGTATGTGAGATTTGTCAGGAGGTTGTTTGATTAATATGGTTCACTCTAACCCTTCCACTATGGTTTCCCCATTTAAAGTGCCCCCATTTTTCCCATTCCTTCCTTAAAAATATCCTTCTTCTATGGTTCCACCTCTCTTGAGCTCCTTCTTTCCCTTTATCCCCAAGGATCCTTGTATAATCGTCCTCCTCCCTCCCCTTAAAATAACCTCATTTTTATCCAGATCTCCCTTATGAACACCTGTTTCCCACTGTTCTTCTCTTTCAGATTCTTTCTTTTCCTTTTCCTCCCGGTTCCTTTTCATTACCCTGGTTCCTGTAGTTATGTCTGAATACATACTCACTTATAAGGATTTGGTGCTAGGATCCATATATGAGGGAGAACACACATCATTTTTTTAATCTGAATCTGTGTTATTTCACTTAGTATAACAGTTTCTAGTTCCATCCACTTATCTGCAAATTTCATGATTTCATCTTTCTTTACTGCTGAGTAAAACTCCACTGTATAAATGAACCACATTATCATTATCCATTCATCAGTTGAGGGACACTTAGGTTTCTTCCATCTCTTGGCTATTGTGAAAAGAGCAGCAACAAACATAGATGTACAAGTGTCTCTGCAATGGGATGAGTTCTTTGGGTATATGCCAAGGAGTGGTATAACTGGGTCAAATGGCAGGTTCGTTTGTAGTTTTTAAGAGTCTCCACACTGCTTTCCATAGGGGTTGGACCAGTTTTCAGCCCCACCAGCAGTGGATGAGCATTCCCTTTTCCCCACATTTTTGCCAATATTTGGTATCATTTGTTCCCTTGATCTTAGACAGTCTGACTGGGGTAAGATGAAATCTTAAAGTGGTTTTAATTTACATTTCCCTAATTACTAAATGACATCAAACACCTTTTAAGATTCTTCTTAGCCATCTTTAATTCTTTTGAGAGCTCTCTGTTCAGCTAATTATCCCATCCTTTAATTGGGCTACTTCCTTTCTTGATTCTTTGTTTTTTGAGTTCGTTATATATTCTGGATGTTAATCTTTTGTTAGATGTGTTGCTGGTGAAGACTTTTTCCCATTCTGTGGATTTTCTCTTCATTTCTTTGGTTGCTTCTTTTGATGTACAGAAGCTTTTTAGTTTAATGCAGTCTAATTACTGATTCTTGACCTTGTTTCCTGAGCAATTGATGTCTGAATTCGAAAATCCTTTCCTATACCTATATCATGTAGGTTATTGCCAATGTTTTCTTCTAACAGTTTCAGAGTTTCATGCTTTGACTTGAGGTCTTTGATCCATTTGGAGCTGACTTTTGTGCAAGGTGAAGGATAGGGGATTAGTTTCATTCTTCTTCAGGTGGAGATCCAGTTTTGCCAGCACCATTTGACAAACATGCTGTCTTTCCTTCAGTATGTATTCTTGGCCCTTTGTCAAATATCAGGTGGCTGAAATTTCATGTACTCATATTTAGGTCTCCAATTTTGTTCCATTGATCTACGGGCCAGTACCATGTTGTTTTTGTGAGAGTACAATGTTGTTTTTATGGCTAGAGCTCTATCATACAGTTTAAAGTTTGGTACAGTAATCCCCCCAGCATTGCTCTTAGTTCTCAGGGTTGCTTTGGCTATCAGAGGTCGTTTGTGCTTACATATGAATCTTAGAATTTTTTTTCCAACTTTGTGAAGAATGTCATGGGTATTTGATTGGAATTGCATTGCATCTCCAATGGCTTCTGGTAGGATGGTCATTTTCACAATATTAATAATTCCCATCCATGAGCATGGGAGGCCCTTCCATCCCTCCTTCTCTTTCTTTAAGGATATAAATTTTTTATTGTAGAGCTCTTTAATGTCTTTGGTCAGTTTTATTGTAAGATATTTTATTTTATTTCATTTTTTTGCAGCTATTGTGAAAGGCAGTGTTTCCATGTACTCTTTCTCTGATTGCTTGTTATTGGTATATAGAAAGGCTACATACTTCTATAGACTAATTTTGTAACCTGCAACTTTACTGAATGTTTTGATAATTTTGAAGCATTTTCTGGTGGAATTTTTGGCATCTCTTAGGTATAATATCATATCATCTGCAAAAAGGGATAATTTGATCTATTATTTTTCCATTTATTACTCCTTTAATTTCCTTCTCTTGTCTTATTGCTCTAGCGAGAGTTTCAAGCAGTATGTTAAAAAGGAGAGAAGATAGTGGACTGCCTTGCATGGTTCCTGATTTTAATGTGAATACTTCCAGTTTTTCTCCTTTTAGAATGAATTTGGCTGTGGGTTTGTTGTATATGGCTTTAATTATGTTGAAGTATAGTCCCTCCAGTCCAATTCCCTCTAGAACTTTGAACATAAACATATGTTGAATTTTGTCAAAGGCTTTCTCTGCAAATATTGAGAGATGAACATGTGGTTCTTGTTTGCAGTCTATTTATAAGATTTACGATGTTTATTGACTTATGTATATTGAACCATCCCTGCATCTCTGGAATAGAGCTGACTTGATCATGGTGGATGATCTTTTTGATGTGTGTCTGTATGTGGTTTGCAAGTATCTTGTTGAGAATTTTTGCATCTATGTTCATTAAGGATATGGGTCTATAGTTTTCTTCTTTTGTTGTGTCTTTACCTGGCTTTGGTAGTAGAGTGATGCTGGCTTCTTAGAAAGAATTTGGAAGTTCTTCCTCCATTACTATCTTTTTGAATAAACCAAGTAGTATCTTCTTTAATGTGTTAGAGAATTCTGCTGTAAATCTATCTGGTCCTGGGCTTTTTTTTAGCTGGGAGGTTTTGTATTACTGTTTCAATTTCTTTATGTTGTTATAGGTCTGTTTAAACTATTGATTTCTTCTTAGTTTAGTTTTGGTGGTTCCCATGCTTTTAGATACCTGTCCATTTCTTTCAGGTTTTCAATTTAGTAGCCTATAGGTTTGTAAAGTATTCCCTTATAAACTGGATCTTTTTGATGTCTGTTGTGATGTCTCCCCTTTAATCTCTGGTTTTGTTGATTTGGAGGTGTTCTATCTTTCTTTTGGTTAACAGGGCTAGTGGTCTGTCAATATTGTTTATCTTTTCAAAGAATTAGCTCTTGGATTCATTGATTCTTTGTATTGTTTTCTTTGTTTCTATTTCATTAATTTCTGCTCTGATTTTTGTTATTTCTTCTTGTCTGATGGTTTTGGGCTTCATTTTCTGCTGCTTTTCAAGTATCTTGTGTTGTAATGTTAAGTCATTTATTTGTGGTCTTTCTGATTTTTTAATGTAGGTACTTAGAGCTATAAATTTCCCTCTAAAGACTGCTTTCAGTGTGTCCCAGAGATTTTGTTGTGTTGTATTGTCCTTTTCATTTAGTTCCAGGAGTACTTTTATTTCCTTCTTAATATCTTCTTTCATCCATCATCATTCAGGAGTGTGTTGTTTAATCTCCATGTGTTCATGTAGTTACTTGGGTTTCTTCTGGTGCTGATTTTAAGCTTTGTTGCATTGTGGTTTGAGAGAATGAATGGAACTATATCAATCTTTTTTATTTGTTGAGGTTTGTTTTGTGCCCTAGTATATGGTTGATTTTGGAGAATGTTCCATGGGGTGCTGAATAGAAAGTACATTCTTCGGTGCTTGGGTGAAATATTCAGTAGATGTCTGTTAGGCCCATTTGATGTATGGTATTATTTAATTCAGGTGTCTCTGTTAATTTTCTATCCTGTTGACCTATCTAATGAAGACAATGGGGTATTGAAGTCCCCCAGTATTAATGAGTTGGGATTAATTTGGGTCATAAAGCCCTGCAGTACTGATTTTATGAAGTTAGGTGCACCAGAGTTTGGTGAATATGACTGTAATATCTTCTTGGTCAATTGTTCCTTTGATCAGAATGAATTGGCCCTTTTATCTCTGATTAGTTTTATTTTAAAGTCTATTTTGTCAGATATTAGAATTGTAACACCTGCTTTCTTCTTAGTACCATTTGCTTGGTATATATATATTTTTCTATCCTTTCAAGTGCCTGTCCTTGAAAGTGTGATAGGTTTCTTGCAGACAACAAAAAGATGGGTTTTGTTTCTTAATCCACTCAACTAGTCTGTGTCTTTTGACTGGGGAGTTCAGTCCACTGATTATTGGGAGCTGTAATGAAAGATGAGTATTGAATCCTGTCATTTTTATTCTGTTTACATTCTTGATATAGTTTTACTTTTCCATAGTTATACCTTCATTGAATTTCTTTCCACAGCCCCTTGGGTATAGTTGTTCCTTTCTTCAGCTCTTTGTTATGCTTCCCTGATTAATTGGCAGTCTTGGAAACATAACTAAAGAGTTCTGTTTCAGTTTATGGGCACTGGAGCTTCTCAGCACCATTAGCTTGGTTTCTATATAGAAATAATGAGTTATAGTAGTTGCTAAGAGTAATCACAAACACTACACCTTATATCTAAGATATTATAAGTATTATGCAGCTGAATCTTGGATACTGTAAATGTTGGGTGAGTTTCGGTTGGTGAAGTAATGTATTCTTGGTAGTAACGTAATGTATCCTTGGTTATTCCTTGGTTACTTTCTGTTTAGTGATGTATCCTTAGTTATTCCTTGGTTACTCCAGATCTGATTCCTATATAAGCTTGGTTTGGTTCAAATAAACATGCACTGGCACATAAACCTCTGCATCCCCTGTGTCCTGATTTCTATCCGTTGGTGTCCCCAAGCCCTTCAGGCTTGAACTGTGGTCACTGCACCATGACAATTGATATTTAAAGTTATTAATGAAAGATATATATTGATTCCTTAGCTATGCATTTCCATAGTTATACCTTCATTAAATTTCTTTCTGTAACCCCTTGGGTATAGTTGTTCTTTTCTTCATCTCTTTGTATTGCTTTAAGAACTCTCTGAAGGGCTGGTTTTGTGGACATGAATTCCTTCAGCCTATTTATGTCATGGAAGAATTTTCTTTCCCCTTTGACTATAATAAACATTTTAGCTGGGTAAAGTAATCTGGGTTGGCATCTGTGGTCATTTAGAACTGGGAATACTTTGGTCCAGACTCTTCTGGCTTTTATAGTTTGCACTGAAAAGTCAGCTGTAATTCTGATGGGTTTTCCTTTAAATGTGACTTATTGTCTTTCTTTTGCAGCTTTCAGTATTCTCTCTTTGTTCTGTATGTTTAGTGTTTTTACTATGATGTGCCATAGAGAATTTCTTTTCTGGTCCTGTCTATTTGGTGTTCTATATGCTTCTTGTATTTGTATGGGCATGTCTTTCTTTAATTTGGGGAAATTTTATTCTACAATCCTGTTGAAGATCTAGTAAATACCATTATCTTGAGATTCTTCTCCTTTCTGCATGCCTATGATTCAAAAATTTGGTCTTTTCATGGTGTCACACAATTCCTTCATATTCCATTCTTGTGTTGTCTTAAAGTATTCATAATCTTTGCTTGAGTGTTTTAATTCATCTACTTTATTTTCCAGTCTTGATATTCTGTTTTGCATTTCATTCATCCTATTGGTGAAACTTTCTCCTGTCATTTCTAGTTGGCTTACTGAGTGTTTCATTTCCTTCTTCATTTCATCCTGAGCATTCTTCAATATTTCTAACTCTTTTCTGAATTCATTCAGAAGTTTATCCTTATCTTGTTTCAATTCTTTGATTTCTATCTTTGCGTGTTCTTTAAATTCAGTGAACTCTTTCATCATGTTAAAATTGTTCTTTTGAGCGCCTTGTGTTGTGTTATCTCTAAGGGGTTTTCATTGTACTCCTCTAGAGGACTGATGGTTCTTGGGGATGTATTATTTTGATTTTTCATGTTATTATTTTTCCTCTGTCACTTTGACATGTAGCTTTCTTTTGTAGATTCTGGTTCTTGTGTGAGACTGAAGCCTTCTTTTGTTGATTTTCGATGTGCATCTTTTTGTAAAATTTGTGTGCCTTTGTGGTTTATTTATTGGGCATGAAAAGCTGGTTGGTCCAGGCTTTAGGACCTTTCTTTTGATTTTATATTGGGCTGGCCAAATTGCTTTTGTCTTGCTGCTCATGAGTTCCCACAGAGGCCCAAGTTGAATGAGGAATAGATGTTCTCAGACTTTCTCCTAAGGTCTGGATTCCTCCAGGAAAGATGTGTGCCTCAGGAATTTGAGGGCTGGGCTATCTTGGGAGCAGGGCCCAGGAAAGATGCAGGCCCCGATGTAAAGGGAGGTGGGGACAAGAAGATGCCTGCGGGCTCCTGGAGACTACAGGGAGGAATTGGATTGGTCTGGACACAAAGGATCAGGAAGATATGGGGATTCTGGGATAAGAGGTCAGTCCACATGTCTGAGGTGTCACAACAAGAGAAGGGCCAGTGCTCCTGTTAGAAGGAGAGATGGGGTGGGGAAGCTTGGAAGGTGAATGAGGCTGAGGGAGTCAAGGCGCAGTGGGTACAGCAGCCAAACTTAACCAGGCAAGCTGCTAGCTCCAGCCATTTTTATAATTTTTGATGTTTGTTACTTTCTTCATTCTAATTTGCTTACTTACTCTTCTAGTGTGTTCTTTCCTGTTGCCTCAAGTCTAAGTTTTTGTTACTTGTGTAGGATGCCTACAAGTATCTTCTGTAATAGTGGCTTAATTGTCATGCATTCCTTTAATTTGCATTTTTCTTGATAAGTTTTTCTCTCAGTTATGCAGAAAAAGAAGAAAAGTTTCAGGCCTTTAGCTAATTTGCTGGACAGCAATTTGAGCTGACAGTATCTCTGTATTTCGGAGCTTGATTTTCATTTCACATCCCAAGTTTCTATTGAGAAATCTGCTCTGTTTTCTACTACTTTATCTTTATGTGACTTGTTGCTTCTATCTTATCACTTTCAGTGTTCTTTCTGCATTCTGTATGTCTAAATGGTGAACTTGTGTACTTGATGTGGGAAGGTGTTTTTCTGGTCTTGCCTGTTTGATATTCTAAATGCCTTTGCTGCTTGGATTGTCAGCACTTTCCCATAACTTTTGTTATGATTTTATTAAATATGTTTTCTATTCCTTTAGCCTGGAAATTTTCTCCTCTATGCTCATGTTTTGTAGATTTTGTATTGGGGGGCATGGACTTCATACACACTGATTAGTATTAATTTGTCTTCATCCAAGTGTTCTACCTCATCTTACCCTGACCCTCTGTCTTCCACTTCATCCATTTCATTAATGAGACTGTACACTGAATTTTATTTGACTTATTGAATTTTTCTATTTCCAATATTCCAGTATTTCTCTTTACTCTCTTCTTTCATGTCCTTTATTGACTTCTTTATTTCACTTTTTTCACTTTGGATTCATTCAGTTTATTCATGTCATCTTTGATTAATTTTAACATCCTTTTAATCAGTCTTTTTGGTTCTTTGCCTGGAATTTCATCGAATTCACTTCCATTGGAATCCATAACTGTGGAATCAGTCATTTTCAGAAAAGACATGCTGCCTTTCCTTTTTCACATTTCTTGGTTTCTGAATGTATATTTAAGATGAAACCGCTGTTGGTAGGATTTCTTTTTAGTCTATTCTTTCAATGCTAATATTTGCAACATTCAACAGGGACTAGCTTGTAGTAGAATGGGAATGAGGTTCCCTACTGGGCTGGGTGTTCAGCTCAGTGGTTAGAATCTCACTCTATGTGCTCAGAGCATCTATCCCAAGTACTATGCAAGGAGAAGAATAACACCTGATGAGACAATCACAACCGAAGGACAGGCCTGCAGCAAACGCACTCTAATAGGCAGCTAAAAAGCATTTTCTCTCCAACTTCAATATTTTTAGGAAGTAAAGGGTCTTGGACAATACTGTGTGTGCTAAGATATTAGCTATTGAGAGTGTGAGTAAAAGAAATATGCAGAGTACTCTCGGTGGTTTACATTAGGATGATAGAGAAATAGAGGAGCGAAAGGTAAAGAGAAGAGGAGAGGAGAAGAGGAAGAGATGAGGCTGTTCTGGATAAAGTATAGAAACGTCAGAGGACAAGATAAGGAATCACAGATAACCTAAAACACTCCCAGCTATTTGGAGACTGAGACAGGGAGACCCTTTAGCCCAGACCAGTTTGTGTTCTTTTGGAAAGTGTATTGAAAGGAGAAAGTAAAAAAAAAAAAAAAAAAAAAAGAAAAAAAAAATTAAAAAAAAAAAAAATTTTTCCTCTTTAATAATTAGTAAATGTGAAAAACATTA
>NW_008331307.1:709690-730739 GCF_000622305.1 Nannospalax galili | reverse complement strand
AGCCCAGACCAGTTTGTGTTTTTTTGGAAAGTGTATTGAAAGGAGAAAAAAAAAAAAAAAAAAAAAAAAGAAAGAAAGAAAAGAGAGAGAATGAGAACAGAGCAGGACAGAGGGAGCCCACTAATTTAAATCAGGAATCAAGTGCAGGAGGACTCAAAGCGAAGGATGGAGATCTGAGTCAGGATGCTGAGTCGGAATGTGGTCTCTCACTAGACTCTGGTTCCAGTCTTGTACAGTCTCACTTCTAATGGTCCCTTTGCTTGTTTACACATGGCAATCACACCCCTCAGCAGAGTCTCCTAAGCTTGATGACAGTACTGGCCACAGTTTCAGGTGGTCTTTTAAGGGTTCAGTTACAAATGTTGGTCATACCTCTGGGCAGTCCTTTATGAGGGTGGGTCACAGATGCTGATCTTGCATCTGGGAGGATGCTCACAGATCATGTTGCCATATTTGGTCATATGCCTGAATGGTCCTTCCCAGTCTACATTTGGAACCCATGCTCCACTCTAGACTATAGCTCAGGCCCAATTTCCGCTCACTAAATACTGTGTGCCTCTGTTCTAAGTTCTCCCCACATCTTTTCAGGTCTGTTTTCAGGCATGTCCTGTGACCCTTGCTATGGGTTCCCAGAATGTGTGACTCAGGGATAGTCCCTTTCTTCTAAGGTCACCAAGGTACCGACTCAGCAAGGGTTTTTTTGTTTGTTTGTTTGTTTGTTTTTTCATATAACTTTGTGTTGCTTCCCTGAATCTTTGTTACTGAAAACACAGCACAGCATCAAGGCTCTCTGTCTCTGGCTATTGCCATGGTCCCATCTGTTTGTAATTCTATGTGCTTTCACTCTCCAAACGGTGCTAATCTCTTCAGAATGGACTCCAGACTTTCCCCCTGTTCTTCTCTGAGCTTTCCTACTTTACTTTGCTACTGAAAGTGGAGACTTTCACCATCATCCATGTCCTACACTACGTGTTCTCCACGTAGCTTGGGTTTATTCCACAGAGATTCTAACAGACAGAATATCCCTGAGTATCCTTCATCAACTTTCACCCTCTTATATTTTTCACTGTTGAAGCTTATTTCTTATATGATTATACAGATCACGTTAATTCATAAGACAGAACTATATACAGGTGTGTTTACAAAATGGTGATTCTTAAAGTTCATAGCTCAAAATATTCTTGCCACTCAATATGTACTATTACATGATTAAAAATAAAATTGCATCAAGATCTACTCCATAAGTGAGCACCTAAATAAAGTTTACTTAATTTTCTTTTATAATCAATAATTCAATTTACGGAACAGAAATCTGGAGCAAAAGACATTTTGAAGAGTTGCTAAATACACGACTGTCTGCACTTCAGCTAGTGTATTGTGAGAATTTATGAATATATTAGCAATGTTTATTAAAAATAAATACACAAAATTCTGGAGATTATTTTAAATACTAAAGCAATGCAATTATAAATGTGTTGTTTACATGAAAGAAAATCAAAGAATAATATTACTTGATGAGTATTGTAGCCAATTCCGATTTCTGATTTTGAATTGATTTCTTTTTTAATATTGCAAACTTTCTTTAAGGAGGAAATAGCATCGATGGTTGAAAAAGTCATTGTATAAAAGAACTGATTGATCTGAGGCTAGATGAATCAAGATTTGCTAATAGTCTGATTTTTTTAAAGATCAATCTTTGATACTTAGTTTGATTGAAAAGATTACTATGGCTGAGTCTTAGTCTTCAGTGAAATTTTTCTTCATTCCAATTTTAGGGGGACAGTGGCCTAGCCACCCATTTGGCATTAACAGGGGTTGAAAATTAACTTCTTCTACAATCACTCAGCTTCAAAATCAGGTCAGGTTGTTCTGTAAATGAAAATCCCACTGAAGCTGTTTCTCTTATCCTCTTCTATGGCTAAATCAGGATCCCAGACTTCAAAGCTAAAAATGTATTCTTTTCAAAAGCAATACAATCAGTGCCGACAAAAGTGAAACTGACAGATCATCCTCTTCAGACTTTGAAACTAAGATGAAAAGACCGATTTTAAATTCTACGGACAGTGAAATCCTCTATTAATCACAGAAATTGATCCCAAAGGAGCAATTCTTTTTTGATACATCTGTTTTAGGAGCAGAAAGCCTAGCCCTACAGTCATTAAACCAACATAACTGAGTGTGTTTTGCTTTAATAAAGTCTGTGGGTAGTTCCGAGATTCATTCAAAAGTTAGAGGACAGCTCCATGAAAGTACGTTCTTTATGTGTCATAATTGGCCAGTAAGAACCTGATAAAATCAAGTTCAAAGGATAAATCACATTTCTAGATCCAATTTTTGTTTGCCATAAATCTAAAGATTAACCATATTCCTCAATTACATTTTATCACTGGTAAGGGGAAAAAAAGAATATCTTTGTAACATGTTGAGCGTCTTCTTTTAAATTTCAGGAAAATATGGTTTTTAAAAATACCTATAGTCTTGTGATTCCAAAGTAAATTATGGAAGGCAAATTCAGAGGTTCATATTCCATAGTGCATCTATAACAGCATGCCACTCTCCTAGAATCTACGGTGCTATGAAAAAGAAAATCACTGACTCTAAGGGACAATTAATAAATTTCTTAAAGAAAGAAAATTTTAATGTATTTCTATTTAGAATAGACAAAAAAATGGGAGATTTTAAGCAGAGACAAGGACATGATCCAAACAGCCACAAAAGGCCACAGTGTCACTGAGGACATTTGCACTGAGTGGAACAAGGAACCAATTGCTAAAATTATGTTGTGATGGCTCCTTCCTGACAGCATCTGAACATCGGCCTAAAAAGAAGGATCTGCCACAAACCAAGATCACCACTCTGTATTTATTTTGCTACATTTTTTTGAAAGGATAATTGCCAGTGGTATGATGGCCTTATGTGGAGACCCATCATGCACATATGAAGGAGACGGCAGGTAGGTGATCGTGAGCCTGGCATCATTTGATAGTTTTCAAAACAGAGAGGAAGTAATGCATTCAGTCTCCATTTTTAAGCACATCATGGATTATATAGTGATGGATGGGGGAGAGGAAGTTGGAGGTAAAAATTGAGTACAGAGAATGAAAGTGATGCCCATAGTCTCTATGGGGGCTGCTACACAGAAGCATGCAAATGAGGTTGGCCCAGAGCACGGATGTAAATGGAAGATGAGGGCTTAGTATACTTGATGATTCTGAAATTCTTAAATGTTATAGGGTAGAATCATCCATTACTGAGGTAGACATGCAGATCTTGAGCCCTAAACCCATACACATAACAGTTTATCAGTTAACGATCTCACTCAGGAAGTATGTAAGGAATGAACAGAGGAAAGGTCAAAATGAAACTCAGAGGTAATGACACCTCAGACCATGTCAGGAAAGAAGATCCAAAATCATAGTAAAAAAGTCATAAAATTAGAAGTTGTACCCGGAACTCTTAAAATTCAGATAATTTCTTAAAGTCCATCATCAATGCTGTCACAAATGCAGAATAATGATGGCATACTAGATCATCTGCATGTCTCATTGTTATGTTTCAACAATTTGTTAGTAGATAATATTTAAAATCAGGTAACAGACACTTTCACAATCTTCTTTCCCTTTTATATTGCATGCACATACAAAAACCAATATTGCAGTTCGAGATTTTGTGCCTTTATTGTTTTAATTTAAGTCCGTGTCAGTCAGGGATTGCATTTGACTGAAAATAGCATAACACTGAAATTTCAAGATTTTGATACTCAAACGTGCCATTCTAACCATGAACAGAAATGAATCTTGTCCGCAGTAGGAGTTCCAGGCTATTGTGGATTTAGTTAGCTCTTTTGCCCTGCAGTGTATGTCTCCATTTTTGTGGCTTCTTGTCTCAAGGCCTAGATGGCTGCTAAGGTTCTACTTTTCACAGCTGACCTGATAGTTCAATACAAAAAAGAAAGAAGTGTAAAAATGATTCTGATAACTTTAAAATCTCTTCCCAGAAACCCGTCTCAATATATATGCTGATGCAAATCCAGACTCATGTTAGATTCGAAATGTAGGCTTCATTTTGCTGGCAGTGGGGCAAAAACAAAATTTGGGATGTGCACAAGAATGGATTTGCTAGATGCCTAGCCATCTTTGTGACAACCTCCTCATGTGTAGAAAAGTTTGCCTAGTTTGGACAAAAAAATAAGATGTAAATGACTTTTAAACCTATGAACAGCCTCCCCTTAGGTGACTAGTGGTAAAATGGGAAAAGATAAGCAAAAACTAATACTGGAAATACGTGTGTACAAAGTCTTCTTGGACACTGCAATCAGTTCTAAAATTGTTGCATTTCATCACATGTCACTTTTCTCAGAACACATTGTTATATTCTGCCTACGAACTTAGTCATTTGCACATGCAAAAACATTTAAATCCTTAATATCAGCTGCTAAGGAATTATAAATTAAAGCTAACATTAAACTTTTGTCATACACATAAAATAACAATAATAAATAAAATATTTTTTTAAAAAAAAGAAAGAAAAAGAGAAGTTATTTAGTAAGGCCCAAGTGGTACTTAATTGGATTTGCTAATTTTTCTAGTATATTACATGCTTTTCTAGCAGTAAATTGTTACAGGTATTGCACCAAAAATATAGCAAAAGAAACTTCCTGTTTTATAAACAAATTTTCAAGAATTCTATTTACACTTCATGCTTGAACAAGGAATATCTTAAATGTTTAGATGGTCAAACATTTATTTATCTTAAATGGAATATCTTAAATCTTTAGATGGTCAAATTCCATCTAAACAGTAAGATTAATATAATCTAGAGGAATTGAAAACCTTTTATTCAAAAATATTGATTAGGGGGCTGGAGAGATGGCTCAGCGGTTTAGAGCACTGATGGCTCCTGCAGAGGACCAGGGTTTGATTCCCAGAACCCACATGGTGGCTACGAAACGTCCTTAACTCCAGTTCCAGGGTAATCTGAAGCCCTCTTTTAACCTTCGCAGCATTGCACGACACGGATGCACTCACAAACATGCAGGCAATACACTTGTACACATAAAATAAAAATAATAAAATATAAAAAAAGACAAAAGAAAAAAATACTAATTAGTAGATATTTTGTATTATGTGCAACTCATTTTTCCTAATCATTTTAATAAAAATTCATGCACTTATTATCTTTGTTTTGCCAGTTTTATTAAATTATTGATTTTATTATAGTAATACTTTTATATTATTGTCTATTATCCATCTGATTGTTTATAAACAACAATGAAAACTGAATAAGGGATCATGCAAATATCTTAACATACAATCATTATTGTGCATAGTTGATAGCATTGATTACGGCCTTCAGAAATGAAGTTTTCAGGGCACCCAGCACTTCTACTTTATGACTTTTTCACTAATCATTGAGGAATCTTTTTGGACTTTTCTTCCTCACAGGGACTCAAATACCATTACTTTTTATAGTTTGATTACTTACCTTTCTTCTCTTTGATCCTTACATATTTCCTGAGTGAGTTCTTCAAAGTAAAGTGAACTATGTATTTCTATTAGTTAATGTAAAGGTCATTTATATTTACTAAAATTCTTCACTTCTCAGTTGTCCTCTGCAATATTTACCAAAATATTTGCATTTTTATAGGCAATAAAATGCTAAAAATTATGTATCCTACACCTTTTCTTCAGGGAATATAGTGAGATAACTTTCTAAATGAGTTGATTATTCATAAACCCAGCTGCTTATGACACAGTGCTCACCCAAACTATTTCACAGGAAGATGAAAATTCTTCCTTTTCAAAAATTCTTCACTAAAAAAATACAGTTTCAAATATTGTTTAAGAAATATGACAAAACACACCTTTAATTCCAGAACTTGTGAGGCAGGGGCAGGCAGATCTCTGTAAGATGGAGGCCAGCCTGGTTTACATAGTGAGTTTCAGACCAGCTGGGGCTATAGGGAGATCCTGCCTCAATAACCAACCAACCAACCAACCAACCAACCAACCAACCAACCAACCAGTCTACCAAAAAAATATGTAAAACAAAAACTATACAACAATCAAATCAGTGTCCAATTTTACTTGTCCTAGTTCTGCAATTAAATAGTGCGTGTCCAAACTGAGTTGCATAATTCTAGCTTTGCCTCTGGTTTCTTTGTGTTAGGAGTTCATTGATGTTCCACTTCATTAAGGTGGATGGTGTAGCAATGGCTCGTACTTGTAAGTGGCACACAGTATTATATGCCATTAAATCAACAATATAGCTGTAGCCTCTAAGATGCTCTTATAAGCTCAATAGACGGAAGATGATGCTCAGAGTTTACCTGAGCAACTACTTGAAGCATTTCAAAACAGAAAAAAAGTCATGACATTAAAAAAAGTAAGAACCTCTGTTTTAAAAAGGCTATATAGGGGCTGGAGAGATGGCTCAGTGGTTAAGAACACTGCTTTTACAGAAGACCGAGGTTCGAATCCCAGCACCCACATGGCAGCTAACAACTGTCCGTAACTCCAGTTCCAGGGGATCTGACAGCCTCTTCTGTCCTCTGCAGGCATTGCATGACACGGGTGCACTTAACCCACATGCAGGCAATACACGTATACACATAAAATAAAAATAATAAAATATTAAAAAATTAAAATTAAAAAATTAAAAATAAAAAGACTATATAATCCTTTCTGTATCCCTTGCTTGTATCTTCTTTCCTCTCTGATTCCCTTTTAAAGCTAGAATTCTATGCATAAAAATATTCCTTAAGAACACAGTAGAATTTAGCAATGAATTTGTCTAATCTCAGGCTTTTCTATATGGAGAGACTGCTTGAATCCCATTGATCCTTGTAGATCTCTTTAGTTTTTCTATAGCGTCTTGGTTTATTTTGCTAATCATGCATAGAGATTTATTCATTACTTCTAAATTCTTCAATGTATTGAAGAGTAATTGCTCATCATACTCCCGAGGGATACTCTGGGTTTCAGTGATATTTATTTTAATGTTCCCGTCTTTAACACTAATTCCACTAATTCAGGGCTTCGCTTCTCTCTCTTTTTCTTTTCATAAGTTTGGCTAAGAGTTTATCAATCTTTTATCTTTCTAAGAATGAAAACTGTTTCATTGATCTTTACTTCTAGAATATACAGATGCTTCTATTCTGCACAAGCTGTTCTTACAACTTAAAGCAGCACTAAACAGAAAAACAAGGGCTGTGGATGAAGTCCAGCACTGTATCTCTTGTCTGGCATATGTAAGGCCCTCTGCTTGGTCTCCATCATTGCAAAAAAGAAGAAAAACAAATCCAATATTTATATAGAATCTAAAAAGAACGTGATAAAATCCTTCGTGGGTCTGGGTAGATGGCTCAGCAGTTAAGAGCACTGGCTGCTCTTGCAGAGGACCCAGTTCAATTCCCAGCACCCACATGGCAGATAACAACTGTCTGTAACTCCAGTTCCAGGGAACTGGATGCCCTCTTCTGACCTCCATGGGCATTGCATGGCACAGGTGCACTTACACACATGCAAGCAATATACTCATGCACATAAAATTTTAAAAATTATAAATAAAATGTTTAAATTATTTATATTTTTATATTTTTATTTTATGTATATGAGTATTTTGCCTGCTTGTATATAAGTGGATCTATGACAAGCAATGCCCATGGGAGTCAGAAGAGGCTGTCAGATCCCCTGAAACTAGTTTTGGATGGTTGTTAGCTACAATTTCAGTGGGAAATTGCTGGGAATGGAACCCCAGGTCTCTGCAAGAGCGGCAGTGTTCATTGCTGTGCCTTCTCTCCAGGCCTCTCCTTTTCAATTCTTAGTAAAATAAAATAAAAAGTCTTCAAATATGGTAGTGCATTTTATACTTTCTTTATATCTGCACCTACACCCACCACCACAGAGAGACACCTCTGTAAGTGGTCTCTTTCTCCATTTCTCTAATCTGTTACCTATGCAGCAGTTAACGGATATTTCTAGAAATTGTGTCATTTTAAGCCTGCTGATAACTTCCAAATACAATCATGCCAACCTTTTACATAACTCATTACTACAGTCAATAAAGCTCATGAATCTGTCCACTGTCAAATTTCTCTTTTTCTCATAAATAATAATACTCAAACCATACTGAGAAATTTTTCTTTCCACAACCAAGCTGCCTCCACTTTTGTTTCAAATGTATATTTACAAAATTTCTATATTTGAGAGCAATTACTTCTATACATGGTTGACGAGCCTGACAAGTGGTATGTATTTCTGGAGGAAATGAAAAGGTGTGCACTGACGTCTTGAATGCACATCTCTTTCGTGTCAGCGGTTCTAGCCCAGAGAAGGCACTGCATCTCCAAACAGCCGAAGCTCACCAGAATGCACTGCTCTCAGTATGTTTCAATTGCAGGAATTCACAATGACACAAAAGCCTGTCAACAGTGTACTTGGCTTCATTAGCTGTGGTATTTTCCTACACGGAGCTATGTGAACATTTCCCTATAATAAGTTGGATAAATAGATCCTAATACAATAAATTCATAAAATGATTATTTATATTCAAAACACGATAACTTAAGCTTTATAAATAGTATTTATTGTAGTGTGTTAGGACAGAAAAACATCAAAGAGACAGAACCTTTTGGTGATGTTTACTGTCTTTTCCCTTAAACATCCATCCTAATGGACAAGTTTACATGTGAAATCTTGTACACATTGTATATTATCAGAGGCATAATTTCTGAAAAAAATGGTGTGGATTTGTTTGCATTTTAGATATATATTAATAAATCATGATTCATAAAGTATTTGTCAAATTACAGTTCCAACATAACTATACAGCTTTCACATTTACTATGTCCTTATCAATTATGAATGTAATTATATATATTCCCATGAATATATTACAAATTACATATGATATATAATCAAATTGAGATAAATTTTTAATTTTGTACTCTTATCTTCCTTTGAAAAATGACAAAAGCATTAGATATTTGCTTTCTAAGATATTCAAATTCATTACTAATTCATAACTTAGCATTTTTCTTAAGTTCGACTGAGGAGACTTAAATTAAATGTGGTTATCTTGAAAAACTGGAAGGGAAATATGAATTATATCTTATGAGTTCCTACATTAACCCTTACAGGTTATATTTTATATAATGCTTATAACATTGTATAAATTTTCTTTTTAAAAAAATAATAATTTATTGAGAATTTCATACATGCATATAAGCTGCTTTGATCAAATCCATGCCCACTCTGTATGAGCGTTTTGCCTGAATGCATGTAAGTGCACCCATGTTATACAATGTCAAGAAGGTCATGAGAGGGCATCAGATCCCATGAACTGGAGTTAAGCACAGTTTTTAGTTGCCCTGTGGGTGCTGGGAATCGTACCCGGGTGCAAGAGCATCCAGTGCTCTTATCTCTAAGCCATTGCTAGAGTCCCCAGTTTTCTTTTTTAATATTTATCTGCTTTCCAGAAATTTATGAATAACTTGCCAAATTTGATTTTTTGTTTCTTTTTGTCAAAATTAATTTTACCTCAGAAATAATAAAGTTTGCAGCTTACCAGAAGTGTGTATACTGACACTTAGACTACAAAGTAATTACAACACCTATAAATCTGGTATTCTAATAAAGACTGACTTTGTGGAAAGATTCAGCATTGTATTATTACTCTCAACATATTACTAAAGATACTAAATAGGCAAGAAATAGATTATTTCATATATATGTTATTACTGCAATTGCAGATTTTAGGACTGTATTTAAAAATCTTGTCTCTAGATAATATCAATAATTATATTGTCTCTTCAATGATTTTTCTTTGATTCAGGAGCTGCCAATGTGCACACAGATTTTAACAATAATGACAACAGCAACAAAAATGATAACATCTACAAAATAAGTCCCCAGATTTCCAGGAACTCGATTTTCCTTTGTCCTGGAATGAGAGAGCAGCCTGAAGTTTGGTATTTAGCATCATGATTTAAAGGTTGTGTAATAGATGTCAGAAAAGGTTTCACAGCCTGTGAGCTCTCCATGGAAACCCTCTTCTGCTGATTTTGTGATATACCAAACAGAAGTGAGCTGGCTGGATGCAGCTATGGGGAAGGATGGCAGAGACAGAAGTACAGTAGCCAAGATGCAGAATAGCAGCAAGATTTCTGCCCTAGAGGAGAGCAGTTGCTCTGGGGCCAGTGGAGGGAGAAACATGATTCTAGGAGAAATTAGTATCAGAAACTGGAGCTGGATGGCATCCAGGTAGCATTATCAACTCCTCTTTGTTCTTAAATAGTCATCCAGGAGAAAATAAAGCCTCTATTCATTGGGGAAGTAGCATGCTCATTATTTGACAATCATAGCAGCAGGGGACGGATGACAAGAGCAACTAGGTGTCAAACTCGAATCCAGCACCCCTGTTCCCGCTCCTCCTTCTATGACACGCCCAGAGCAATCTACACTTCTGAAATCCCCTTGGGGAGACTATATCAAAGCCTACATGTTATGTCTTCATTCCCTGCCAAAAAGTCCAAGGAAAATATATTCTGATGCTGTAAGAATTGATGACAATGATTTCAGAACAAAGGTTCCCTAAAGTTCTATTTAGTCAATCTTCAAGTCTATACAAGGACCTGTAAATGAGTGACAAAGACAAAATGGAACAAAAAAACACAACTAGCCTTCACAAAATTTTGGTGTAGACACTCATGACAAACCTCAGATATTGAAGGGTCATGGGATGTGCTGAATCCTGTCCTCTACTTCACATTAAATAACCATCTGCTCACTTTGCCAACCCTCTTCAAGACCCTGATACTTAGTGCACTGTTGTTGCATGGGGAATTCCTTATGTTTTCTTATTATTTGTCTCACAAACTTTTATTGAGAATTGATTAATGTAGTACCTATTTTAAAAAATATATATATTTCAGTTATTTTTTCTTTCACTAATTGTTATGCCTTCTCCATTCTATTTTTATTTTCAAATGAAATACATAGAAACAGAGAAAAAAATGGAGATGAATATATAGAAAGAGCTTCAATTTTTTAGGTCAGCTTCTAAAACTGGCACTGCTTGAGGCTCGAGACATTGCTCAGTGGGTAAAAGGCTTGCTGTAAGAGCATGAGGGAACTGAGTTTGCCATGCCTGCCTGTAATCCCAGGGCTCTAACAGATGCAAGGTAGACACAGGATAACCCAGGGACTCTTCTGAGCCAGCTAGCTCAGCATAGACAATTCAACAGCAAAAAACAAAGTGACCTTGCCTCAAACAAGGTAGAAAGTGAGGACCAACACCCACGGCTGTCCTCTGACCTCCACTCCTGAGCTGCATGCCTGACATACATCGGCTTGCACACACACACACACACACACACACACACACACACACACCTGCGCACACACACAGTCTGGCACTGCTGATAATATTAAATAATTTGCCAATACATAGATATAGTATATATCTGAGAAATAAAAAATAGGTTTTGTATTTCCTGAGAATAGGACAGAACTAGGCAGACCTTGAGCCTGGCATTTGGTAATAGAGAACAAGAAGATAAAAGGAATCAAGGATGATAGAATTCAGCATCCTCTGCTGAAGAGTCTAGAGGAGGGGGCTACACCTGACAGGAGAACCCAACCCCACACTCCCCACACACTGTCAGGTGTTTACTGTTGCTGAGGTCAATACCTCTAATTGCCAAACACAGACAATTGCCTCAGTGAGGTATCTTACTTAGGGATATTATGTTCAGTTGCAGCAAAAATATTATTTCCTTTATAATTCCTTTAAGTAAATTTAGTTTAGCATTATTTCCATGCTAGGATCTCATAAATTCCCAGAAATTCCAGAAAGCAGCTGAATGTTTGTGTGACCTTCTGCTATACACTACATATTTGTTCTACTCTTGCATCTTTCTTGTGAGGGGAAACTCTTATTGGTTCATTTTCCACTCCAGGATTCTCCCACTCACCAAGCCCTTTTGTTGGCTACAGATGTCATTGTGACTAACGACTCCGGTTCTATTACCCAAATATTTTTAGCTCAAAATTCTATCAAGTTATGCCTTCTCTTGATTGCCCTCCATTTCCATCAATTCTCACGCAGTGATTGCTAACATCACAACTGTAATGAAAGAAATGTGTTTCCCTCTTTAGATTTTTCATGTATCTTAGTTATAGTATTAAATACATATGCAGGTACAGATTTTAGGTCTCCTGCTGTGGTTATAAAATGTCCCCCTGTACATTCAATTTTTATACTTTTATATAACCCCATTTTATCAAATATTAATATAGCCACCCTTAATTTAAAACCACGAGACATCAGCTCTAATCTGTCAGGAGGACTGTGAGCTGAAAGATGAAAGATAAGAAGTCCTGGAAAGGATGTGGAGTAGAGGTCATCCTCTTTCAAGGCTGGTGGCAATATTCATTAATAAAAACTCTATGACAGTTCCTCCAAAACTAAAAGCAAACTCTCTGCATCATTCAGAAAATATCTAGTTGAATTAAAGTACAGATGTCAGCACGTCTATGTTCATTGATGCATTACACAATAGTCAAGATACAGATTCAACCTAACAATTCATCCAGAGAAATGAGTGAGAAAATTTTATTACTTGAGACAACCCAGATTACCATGAAAAACATGATTCTCAGTAAAATAATCCAGGCATAGCTACGTAAATACTAAACATACTCTTGTGAAAACTAATTCAAATTCACAGAAAAGCATTATGTCCTGGTCTGTGATAACACTCGTGAAAATTTAATACAGAGCAACTTCCTTTGGAATTTTAAAGTTTGATGCATAAAATATGTAGATGCTTACTTGGTATTTCAAGGTTCTCCCCCATTCATGCCATCTGTGTCTATTCTGGAGAATATATATATATATCCATATTTCTACCTTCTGCATTGTATTTGATGTATACCTCCATTTGAAATTCTGACAATATACTTAATATTCTATGATTTAAAATTTCCACTGACATTGGAGAAATAATTAGAGCAGAACCTCTAATAGTTTAGAAATATTCTACCAAATTTTATCCCAACTTCACCAATGAAGTTGATAGCAAATGGGGAGTTTCAATCTATATTTAAAGCATTATACCCAAAGGTTTTATTATCTAATTTTTTAAATACTTTATTTTATTATTTTTATTTTATGTGTATGAGTGTATTGCCTGAATGTATGTGAGCGCACTCATGTCGTGCAATGCCGCAGAGGTCAGAAGAGGGCTTCGGATTCCCCTGGAACTGGAGTTAAGGACAGTTCCTAGCCACCATGTGGGTGCTGGGAATTGAACCCGGGTCCTTTGCAAGAGCGGTCAGTGTTCCTAACCACTGAGCCATCCCCATTGTCTAAGTTTTTATTTATTAGTGTGTGTGCATGTGTGTGAATATGTGGGTGTTCATGTGACAGTGCATGCTTGGAGGTCAGAAGCCAACTTATAGGAGTTGGTCTCACCTTTCACCACGTGGGTCCCAGGGATTGAACTCAGGTCGTCAGGCTTGGTGGAAAGCATATTTGCCCACTAAATCATCTTGTCAGCTCAAAAGTTTTCTAATATGATGCTCTTGGTCTGTAATCACCTCTGTTGCACCAACAAAGCATTAGGGGGCTGGAGAGATGGCTCAGAAGTTAAGAGCACTGGCTGCTCTTGCAGAGGACCCAGATTCAATTCCCAGGAACCACATGGCGGCTAACCATTGGTAACTCCAGTTCCAAGGGATCCAGCAACTTCTTCTGGCCTCTGTGGACATTTCACAACACAGATGCGCATACACAAATACAGGCAATACACTCATAAGATAAAAATAATAAATAAAATATTTTAAAAAGAATCTGAATGAACAAAGACATCCATTTGTGAAGTGCTTCTGAATCATCAACAAAAATTCCTCTTTACTTCATGTCAACAGCTGAAGTCACCACCACATGGTTATTATGCCTGCCTAAATCTGCTTCCTTCATTGTTCTGGGTAATGGTAAGTCTCTTTTGGTGTGTCGCTTGCCCAGAACATTTGGTATGTCTGCCTTCTGAGGGGGACAATTTATTCAAGCAAGCATGCTTTCAGGATTCCACAAAGCGTTCTCTTATTTAATGTCCCTGCATCTTCAATCAAAGACTTTCCTTATGGCCCAATGTGTTCTACTTTGTGCAGAAACAAGTAATCTGACAATAGATTACACATATTTATTTTCAGCCTTTGTATAAAAAGAACATAAAGGTTCAAAAGTAAATTAGAGTTTTGCCAAAATAAAGCCCATGATTTATCTAAGGATGGAAAGAGGCCACAACTGGCCAACTTTTAAAGAACAAGAGACTGCAGAGTGTGTGTTCCCAGATAGGACTCCTATATCAGACCCTACCCACAGCTCAGGCACCATTGTGAAAGGGAGAGCAGGAAGACTGTAAGAGCCAGGGTTGGGCCATGAACATAGTAAGGCATTGGCTTTCAGGTCACGGGAAGCTTGCACATGTGAAATTTTGGCAATGGTGGCACTGAGCACAGGACCCATTTCAACTCAATCAAACAAGGGTCCAGATGGAGTGAGGGAAATGGGTGGCGGGTCATCCCTAGTCTGTGAACTACTGGAGACTGATTACTACTGGATGAGGTAGAGCAGGCCTTACCAACAATCTCTATATAGGCTGACTAGACTCCAGTGGATGAATTTGCACAGAAGGACGTGTGGGTATAAATCCTTGGCTGGATAGGACTTAATATATGTGGCAGAATACATGAAGTCTGGTCGGGGTTTGGAGGGACACGGAAGGGGAAAGAGACCTAAATTTGAATAAGAACTGTTGTATGAAATGTACAAAAGTTCAATAATTTTTTTCAAAGTACTGTCTTCTGATAGACTAAAGATTATTCAAAAATCCTTTATCACACCCACACAAACTTGCACAAGACACTATCACTTTCTTTACAATAAGCTTCTCTTACCATGTTCAGTCTTCTAAAATTTTTATAAGGACCAATGGCATGCTTAATTTAAAATTAATGAACTTGTAGAGCGTGGTGAACTTGTGGTCATACAGCACACTGTCTTCAAGGTTTTTTTCTCCCCTGTAAACAGAAGACATTTTTTTCTCACAGGCCTGGAGACTAGGAATTCCACAGTCAAGGGTCTGCAGATCTGGTCCCTCTGCCTGGCTACAGATATCCACATTTTGGGGTATTCTCATATATCAGAGAGAAAGAAAGAGAGAGGTGGCCTCTTGTTTTCGTCTTCTAAGAACAGTGCACACATCATGGACCCCAACTTCAAAACCTTAGTTGAACTAAATTATTCTTGAACTTGCATTCCATATCTAATAAATAAATGTAGAATGTTCACACTTGGGAAGTTATGCCAGAAAAAGAAGAAAATCAGACTCCTTCCACATGCTCTAGAAAGCATCCAGTCTTTGAAATCGGTCTTTTTTTTTAACTTTTACAAAAACATTATTGAGAATTTCATACATGCATATAAGGTGTTTTGATCAAATCCATGCTCACTCCCTCCCTTCCAACACCTCCCATATCTGCTCATCACTTTTTTCTTTTTCTTTATTTCTTCTTTCATATATTTATTTTTATGGAGCTTTTGGCTACTCTAACAATTGCCCCTCTGAAGAGGTAACCCTAAAAACCTTTAAGGATTAATACAAGCTCCCAAATACTTTTGACATGTTTGGCCTTTGGAAGAGAGTATGTTGCTAACAGTCCCAAAGACATTTTGACTTTTGGCCAAGAAACTGGCTATTTTTCTTTGGGGTCTTTTTACCCTAACTGCTGAGCCAATTCCTACCTCCTATTCTTATCATGCCATCCTCTGAAGGGGTTACTCAAATTGCCAATAGGGACTAGGGATGCAGACCACTTTGGCTTCTTCCGTGCTGAACAGGGATACAGGGTAAGGCAATTGGAGTACCCCTTCAATGGATCTATCTAAAAGACTTCCAAATTGCATAACTCTTATCTCTAGGGGGAAAAGAAAGTCCTTAAATCATGACTAGGAGATGTGAAGGAGAAGTAAAGGCAAGAGTAATTAGCATTACAAGTTCTAGACATGGAACTAGAAAAATGTCAGAACAGGGCATTTTTCAAATGTTCATATGAGAGTCCATTGGAATTTCTTGACAAGGGCTTCCAAAAGCATCCCTCTACTGGGTTCCTCCTCATTGTTCTTTTGTCTTTCAAGGCTGGACTCTAGACTGATGGATTCAGGATTTGCTTTCAGAACTAACAATGATTCTAACTACTCCAACAGCTATCAAAATACCTGAAATGGGTCTTTTAATCCAAAACTTTTAGAACAAGCAAATGTCTTGGAAGAGTGGATAGGTTCTGAATAAGATGCCAGGCAAATGCTTCACTGTCACATTTTACCTGGACTTGTTTGCTTACTATGATTCTTCCTGTTCCCTTAGAATGCTGGCTGTCATTTACTCATGATTAGTTTCTTTGCCTTTTCCTTTCCTTTAACTACACTTGTTAATTTAGAAAAAGCTAGTCTTATTATTCTTGGGTTATTTTGAGCAGTGTCCACTACCATCAGTGTTACTGCCTATTTAGTGTGATATTCAGTTACTGGAGCTCTATGATTAATAAAAATAAAACAACAACAATCCACTGAGCAGCTCTGAAAAACCTCAAATAAGACCTTCACAGTCAATGGCATTTCCAGCTATACCTACATGAAGAAATGGCATTCAATAAATCAACTTAGTGCTGTGTTAGTATGTCTCTTTTCTACAAAAATAATCTAATTAGTACGATGTATTTATTATATAATAGTCAATTATACTTTTGAATTCTATAAATACTTGTAAAGAAATGGGCACATGGATGCCCTGTGGACAAGAGCAATACAGGACCAAGCACATAGCACAGCTGTGTTAGGTCTTCGTTCTGGCTTGTGTTGGGAATAACCACATTGATCTTGTGTCTTTACATATCTCTACGAGGTGGTGTTTCTCTTGAGATCAAGACATTTGTATCCTGTTTGCCTCATACTTATCTCTCATGCATGTTCCAAAGCTTATCTCTATGTCAATAAACTAATTTTGTAAATTGCTTAAACCTGGAAATTCTGATTCAGATGCACGCTCCAAAATGAGGTCACTCTTGATTATTCAGACTAACATTGATTGTGCAGGAAATCAGAGCTGTGTTTCCATCCATGTGATTCAGACTAAGAAAAAAGTCTAAGAAATGTACCACTAACTCTGGGTGAAGTAACCAATGAGACTAGTTCCATATTGTCTGGAAAAAACAATCCATCTCATCAATGACACAAGAAGTATTAGGAAATCATATTTCCATATATTTTTCTTTCTATTCATTTTTGCCATTATAATATCTCATGCCATCTTTGAGTTCATGAAACATGCAAGGAAGGACAGAGCACATTTCACCTTAAGGAAACTGCTACCTGGCTTTCTAGGGATTATCTTCCTGGCCTAAGGGATTTGTTATCTTCACCTAGGTGTGGTAATTAGGGCTCCATATCCATAGGAATTTTACAGCAACTATTAATTATTTATAATATTATTTTTCACAGTGATCAGGGTGAAATCTGAATGAATTGTGTCCAGAGTCTTAAATGTACATATACAACTCTTTTCTTATCATATGATTTCCATGATATTGCAAAAATAAAACAGTGAAATTCCTGCAGTAGAATGAACTAAGGAAAGGACTGATCAATGAATATCTCTATTGTTACCCTTCACTGCACTGGATAGAATTATTCCAAGCTGGAAAAAAATAGAAATTGGGACAAAAACATTATGCTTAGAATCAGGATAATGTCCATGCCATATGTAAAAACAGAAGCCTGAAACTGTTCTGCAGAAATCAACCCAGGATTCCAACCATCTCTCTATGGTGTCAGCTGATAGTGAGCATTGACTAAGCACTTACAGCTTACTTAAGGTTTGGTCAAATTTTCAGTTCAAAACTAAACTGAAAGGCAGATATGTTCTCCATTCCAATTGTATATGATGTCTTCTTTCCAAGTACATACTTTCCAGCTTCCTCCAGCCAACACATTCAATTTGAGTATACCTGAAACATTCCCTTGTTTATTGAAAAGATTTCTTGTTCTACCTTCAAGATTCTGCCCAACCCTGGTGCTATTGGCTGACTTCCTTACCAGGGCAAACTCTGGACAAATAGCCTCAGATTGTCCTTGCATGGCTGATTAAATGAATTTATAGAATACCTTCATCAATATGAACTGGATAAAATTAGTTTGTGAAGTTATAAGACTGTATCCTAAACTCTATACAAGAAAGAAAAGAAAAGGGACCCAAGAACACACCAATGGGTTGGCTTTCAGAGAGAAATTTCCCATATAAAAATTCCAAGATCTACTGCTGAAAACAGTTTAATTTTTAATGTAAATACCACACAAATATTTTGTGCTGGATTCTCCTTACAGTAATTTGAAGAATTTTAGTAACAATAAATTTATTTGTATATTTTAACTTACTTCTAAATCAGGAGTTTCGTCTTTCTTTTCTCTCTTTTTTATTTTATCACTTTTTTTAGATAGAGTCTCACGTGGTCCTGGCTGGTTTGAAATTTGTGATTTATATCAGGCCAGCCTCAAACTCACAGAGCTCCAGCAGCTTCTACCAGGTTAAAGGTCTGTGCTAACATTCCCAGCATGCTTCTTTTTCTTATAAACTATTTTTCATGAGTGTTCATCTCTGTGTACTAGATAGCTATGTATCTGTTAAAAAATAAACTTGCCACCCTCCATAGGGCTCACTCCTACCCCCAGGTCTCTCTCTGGGGTAAGTCTATCACACCCTCCGCACCTTAACACTCTCAGCCCCATTCACCTTCCCATCTCCCCCACCTTTCCTCCGAGTTTGGGCCCTGCCCCATTCCTTGTCTTGAGGCCCCAGACACCTGGGTAACCAATACTGCTTCCTGATCCTTTTCATCCAGACTAACATACTGCCATCTCTGGGCCCCAGGAGCACTGCTTCTGGGGCTGGCCCCGCCCTCACCTCCTTCTGCTTCCCTGGGCCTGCACCACCCAAGAGCCTCTTTCTGGGATTCCAGAGCTGACTTTTCCTCTTCCTGATCCTTTGCATCCAGACCAACCCAGTTCCTCAGTGTAGTCCCCAAGAGGCCTTGGGGACTCTTCCTGACCCATCTGCCTTTGCATCTCTGGGTGGCAGGGCCACCAGCTGTCTTAGACCAACATCTTTTCTGGGCCAGGCTCCCAGACCAGCCCAACCCCCAAATTCCTGAAGCCTCCTTCCTGGAGGGATCCAGACTTTAGGAGAAAACCTGAAAACATCTGACCCTCATCTGAATTGGGCCTCTGTGGGAACTCCTGAAGACAAAAGCAATCTGGCCACTCCACTATAAAATCAAAAGAGAAAACCAGAAGCTTAGAAAAATCAGCTTTTCATGCCCAAAAAGTAAACCACAAAGACATATAAAGTTCACAAAAAGAAGCAGACCTAAATTTGAAGGCCTGAGTCTCACACAAGAATCAGAAACTACAAAAGAAATTCACATGTCAATATCACAGAGAAAAAATAATAACATGAAAAACCAAAATAACATATCCCCACCAAATACCAATAGTCCTCTAGAGGAGTACAATGAGAACCCCCCAGAGATAATGCAGGACATGGAACTCAAAAGAACAATTATAAACATGATAAAAGAATTCAGTGAATTTAAAGAACACACAAGAAATCAAAGACCTGAAGGAAGATAGGAATAAACTTCTGAAAGAATTCAGAAAAGAGTTAGAAATATTGAAGAATACTCAGGCTGAAATGAAGAAGGAAGTGAAACACGCAGCCAGTTAGAAATGACAGGAAAAAGCCTCACCAATAGGATGAATTAAATGGGAAACAGAGTATAAAGACTGGAAGATAAAGTGGACGAACTAGACCACTCAAGCAACGATTATGAAAAATTTAAGAAATCACAAGAATGGAATATGCAGAAATTGTGTGACACCATAAAAAGACCAAACTATGAATCATAGCATACAGGAAGGAGAAGAATCCCAAGATAATGGCATGGACCAGATCTTCAACAGAATCGTGGAAGAAAATTTCACAAAATTAAAGAACGACATGCCCATACAAATACAAGAAGTGTACAGAACAACGAACAGACAGGACCAGAAAAGGAACTCTCCACGGCACATCGTAGTAAAAACACTACACGTACAAAACAAAGAGGCAATACTGAAAGCTGCAAAAGAGAAACAACAAGTCACATATAAAGGAAAACCCATTAGGATCACAGCTGACTTCTCAATGCAAACTATGAAAGCCAGAAGAGCCTGGACCAAAGTATTCCCAGTTTTAAATGACCACAAATGCCAACCCAGATTACTATATCCAGCCAAAATGTCTATTATAGTTGAAGGGGAAAGAAAAATCTTCTGTGACATAAATAGGCTGAGGGAATTCATGTCCACAAAACCAGCCCTTCCGAGAGTTCTGGGAGCAATACAAAGAGCTAAAGAAAGGAATGACTATACCCAAGGGGTTGTGGAAAGAAATCCAATGAAGGTATAACTATGGAAAAGTACAGCTATATCAAGAATGTAAACTGGGAAAAATGACAGGATTCAATACTCATCTTTCATTAATTACTTTAAATATTAATGGACTGAACTTCTCAGTCAAAAGACACAGACTATGTGAATGGATTAAGAAACAAAACCCATCTTTTTGTTGTCTGCAAGAAACTCATCTCACTTTCAAGGACAGACACTATCTCAAAATGAAAGGATAGAAAATATATACCAAGCAAATGGCACTAAGAAAAATGCAGGCATAGCAATTCTAATATCTGACAAAATAGACATTAAACTAAGACTAATCAGAAGAGACAAAGATGACCACTTCATTCTGATCAAAGGAACAATGAATCAAGAAGATATTAAAATCATGAACATATATGCACCAAACTCTGGTGTACTCAAATTCATAAAAACACTACAGGACTTTAAGACACAGATTAACCCCAACTCAGTAATAGTAGGGGACTTCATGCCA
>NW_008331307.1:709244-709628 GCF_000622305.1 Nannospalax galili | reverse complement strand
AAACAATACCATATATCAAATGGACTTAACAGACATCTACTGAGTATTCAATCCAAGCAGCAAAGGACATACTTTCTACTCATTACCACATGGAACCTTCTCCAAAATCAACCATATACTAGGACACAAAACAAACCTCAACAAATACAAAAAGATTGAAATAATTCCATGCATTCTATCAGACCACAATGCAATAAAGCTTACAATCAGCACCCGAAGAAGCCCTAATCACCACATGAACACATGGAGATTAAACAACACACTCCTGAATGATGAATGGGTCAAAAGAGAAATTAAGAAAGAAATAAAAGTATTCCCAGAACTAAATGAAAAGGACCATACAACACAACAAAACCTCTGGGACACGCTGAAAGCTGTCTTTAG
>NW_008331307.1:708824-709169 GCF_000622305.1 Nannospalax galili | reverse complement strand
CAACACACTTGAAAAGCAACAACAAATGAAACCCAAACCCAGCAGACAAGAAGAAATAACAAAAATCAGGGCAGAAATTAATGAAATTGGAAATAAAGAAAACAATACAAAGAATCAATGGATCCAAGAGCTGGTTCTTTGAAAAGATAAACAAAATTGACAGACTGCTAGCCCAGTTAACCAAAAGAAAGAAATAGCACCTCCAAATCAACAAAATCAGAGATGAAAGGGGAAACATAACAGATACCAGAAAGATACAGAATATTATAAGGGAATGCTTTAAAAACCTACATGTTACTAAATTTGAAAGCCTAAAAGAAATGACAACATGGAAGACTTGTGTGT
>NW_008331307.1:705264-708351 GCF_000622305.1 Nannospalax galili | reverse complement strand
GAACATACCTCAACATAATTAAAGCCATATATAACAAACCCACAGCCAACATCATTCTAAATGGAGAAAAACTGGAAGCATTCCCATTGAAATCGGGAACCAGACAAGGCTGTCCACTATGCCCACTTCTCTTTAACATAGTACTTGAAACTCTTTCAGAGCAATAAGAAAAGAGAAGGAAATTAAAGGAGTAATAATTGGAAGAGATCTAATTATCCCTTTTTACAGATGATACGATATTATATCTAAGGGATGCCAAAAATTTCACCCAAAAACTCATAGAAATTATTAACACTTTCAGTAAAGTGGCAGGGTACAAAATTAACCTACAAAAGTCTATAGCTTTTCTATATACCAATAACAAGCAGTCAGAGAAAGAGCACATGGAAACACTCCCGTTCACAATAGCTCCAAAAAATAAAATAAAATATCTCAGAATAAACCTGAGCAAGGACATTAAAGAGCTCTACAATGAAAATTTTAAATCTTTAAAGAAAGAAATTGAGGAAGACATCAGAAGATGGAAGGATCTCCCATGCTCATGGATTGGAAGAATTAACATTGTGAAAATTACCATCCTACCAAAAGTCATATATAGATTCAATGCAATGCCAATCAAAATCCCCATGACATGTTTCACAGAATTGGAAAAAACTATCCTAAGATTTATATGGAAGCAGAAAAGACCTCGGCTAGGCAAAACAACTCTGAGCACGAAGAGCAATGCAGGAGGGGACTACTATACCAGATTTCAAGCTGTATTACAGAGCTATATAAAAACAACGTGGTACTGGCACAAAAATAGACCCATAGACCAATGGAACAAAATTGAAGACCCAAAAATAAGTAAATGCAATTTCAGCCACCTGATATTTGACAAAGGGGCCAAGAACATTAACTGGAGGAAAGACAGCATGTTCAGAAAATGGTGTTGGCAAAACTGGATCTCCACTTGTAGAAGAATGAAACTAACCCCTATCTTTCACCCTGCACAAAAGTCAATTCCAAATGGCTCAAAGACATCAATGTAAAGCCTGAAACTCTGAAACTATGAGAAGAAAACATTGGAGAAAACCTACAAGATGTAGGCATAGGAAAGGATTTTCTAAACCGGACATTAATTGCTCACGAAACAAGGGCAAGAATTTACAAATGGGACCTCATTAAACTAAAAAGCTTCTGTACATCAAAGGAAACAACCAAGGAAACAAACAGAAAACCCACAGAATGGGAGAAAATCTTCACCAGCGACACATCTGCCAGAGGTTTAATAACCAGAATTTATAACGAACTCAAAAAACAGAGAATCAAGACAAGAAGCAACCCAATTAAAAGATGGGCTAAGGAGCTGAACAGAGAGTTTTCAAAAGAAGAAGTAAAGATGGCTATGAAACATCTTAAAAGATGTTCAACATGACTAATAATTAGGGAAATGCAAATTAAAACCACTTTAAGATTTCACCTTACCCCAGTCAGACTGGCTAAGATCAAGAAAACAAATGATACCAAATGTTGGAGAGGCTATGGGGAAAGGGTAACACACATCCACTGCTGGTGGGGCTACAAACTAGTTCAACCCCTATGGAAAGCAGTGTGGAGAACTCTTAAAAAATTACAAATGAACCTACCATTTGACCCAATTATAGCACTCCTTGGCATACACCCAAAGAACCCATACTATTACAGAGACACTTGTACATCCATATTTGTTGCTGCTCTTTTCACAATAGCTAAGAGATGGAAGAAACCTAAGTGTCCCTCAATTGATGAGTGGATAATGAAAATGCAGTTCATTTATATGATGGAGTTTTACTCAGCAGCAAAGAAAGACGAAATCATGAAATTTGAAGGCAAATGGATGGAACTAGAAACTGTTATACTAAGTGAAGTAACACAGACTCAAAAAAAAAATCAATATATGTTCTCCCTTATATATGGATCCTAGAACCGGACCCTGATAAATAAGTATGCAACCAGATATAACTACAGGAACTAGGATAATGGAAAGGAAACAGGGAGGTAAAGGAAAAGAAAGAACCTGAAAGAGAAGAACAGTAGGAAATAGGCCTTAATAAGGGAGATATGGATAAAAATTGGATTAGGTTAAGGGAGGGGGGAGGGAAGAGTATACAAGGAAACTAGGGGACAAAGAGAAAGAAGGAGCTCAAGAGATGTAGGACCATAGGAGAAGGGTATTAGTAAGGCAGAAAGGGGGAAATGGGGGCACCTTAAGTGGGAAAACAATGATGGAGGGGTGAGAAAATGTGAGAGATAAACAATGCCTAGCTAGTTTTGAAAACCAGAGAGAACCATATTACTCCTACAATCTACTGACAAATTATGTATAGCAGATCAAGAAATATATGTCTAGGTAAGGTTTATCTGAGAACAACTGGTCTTTGCCCAAGATTTATCTACATGACACACAATAGTTAAAAATACCAGACTGGTGGAACTAACCTTCTTTGGTGCTTAACAGACATACTTTGAAATCTATAATAATTTGGTCAGAGAGACATAAAGGACACTTTTTTCTTCTTGCCCTCCTAGGTCGACTAGTTCCAGGGGACTATGAACATCTCTCAAAATGTCCTATAATGGTGGTGGGTCACCCGTCTTCTTGATCAAGGAGGCCAAGTGGACCCTACAAGGTGGACTTGAACCAGTGGCCAGTTGAAAAAGAAGAGGGTCAACACAGAGGAATCCTATCCTCCATGCTTCTAAGCAAAGCTAACCATGGTCGAGCAGGACCTTTGACTTATCTTCATATAGGCAGAACTGGTAAAAGAAAGGAGCCAGGTGCTCCTCCCAAGGCAATGTGACCCCTGAGGAACAGATCCTCAAACGACCTTATGAGTAAAAATAAATTGGTTTATCTGGATCAACTGTGTGACCTTAAATACCCAAAAGGAAAGTATAACCAAAGATTAAAGGGCCAATACAATTTCATAAGAGACCATATGTATAGCTAAAGGAGCTACATAGCAAGCAACAATGCCAGACAGGTGATACCTCCTTTTGAGTTGTTGGCCAGGGTGGCCAAAGGGATTCCCAGATAGTAACCCAGCAGAGAACTGGGAAAATGAA
>NW_008331307.1:699231-704953 GCF_000622305.1 Nannospalax galili | reverse complement strand
ACATTTAGATGCCAAGAAGCTCAGAAAGTAACCGACTGTGACTAGTAATAATCAGATATATAGAGATTAGAAATGCATGTGCAAACATCTAAGTGTTAATTGCATTAAAAATGAATTTTTCTGTATGAAACTGTGTATTTTAATAATGAAATAGAAATTTTTTTAAAGATTAAAACCTCAATTTTATGTCTTATAGGGTTTATACTGAGAAAAATATTGTATAATTATTAATTCAACTGTAAACCTAAAAATTTACAGCCAGTTTTGAAAGAGACACATCATAGCTCTGGAAATCATTATTGAATATGTCAATGCTGTTGTAATGAAATGCCTCTTCTAATTATATGGTTATTAAATAAATAAGGTTAAAAAATAAATAAATAAAAATTTAAAAAAATGTTTCAGATCGCAGCCTGCCCTCCTAAGCCCAAGGTGAGTTTCCCAAGTATTTCAGCATCTCAGTCCTGAAACAGTCCTGTGCTGCATTAGGCAAAGCTCAACCTCACCTCAGCATAGGCTACCCTAAGACAGGAATGTCAGGGAGATAAATGCTTTTTGATCCAGTGACATGGGAAAGACAATAAAATTGTATCTCATTAAAGTCCGAGATTCTGGTCTTTGAAAATATTCCTAAATGTGCCCCTTGCCTGCTTGAAGAGCAAATATTAAAAACACACTTTGTGAGGTGGGGAGATGAATTCATGGCTAAAATTTTCTATCCCCCGAACCTACAAAAAAAGTGCAGCGTTGCAGCACATGCCACCCCAGCCAAAATTATAAATCTCAGGTTCAGTAAAAGACCTTGTCTCAAAGGAAAACCCAAGGTGGAGGCACAATTGAGGAAAGGCACCCTAATACCCACCTCTAGCCTTTCCATGTACCGCACATACAGGTAAAACTGCACACATGATCACACAAATAAAATAATAATAATAAATAGTACTTTACAATAAATAAAATAAAATAAACTTGGACTGGAGAGATGGCTCAGAGGTTAAGAATGCTTTCCGCACTTCCAGAGGACCAGACCTCAATTCCCAGCATCTATATGATGTGACCTACAACCATCTGTAACTCCAGCTGCAGGGCATCTGGCGCCCTTCTTTTATCTGCAGGCACCAACACGCATTTACACATACTCTCACACAGAAAAAACACACATGCACATAAATAAAAATAAAAGCTTAAAATATAAATTAAACAAAAAAAATGGTCTTGGAAAAATATACTCATGGAGAAATTCACTGGATGTGTTCATGGATTAATTTTGCAAATATTACTTAGCTTTTATCTCTGTAGTAAAGGTTTATATAAATTACAAGTATAAATGACCTGTCAAGATAGTTAAAAAGTTTAGAAGCATAATATGCATTATTTTGTTGCATTTGTCTATTCATTTAATTTTTATTTATATATTTACTGATTTTAACTCTTTAAATAATTTTGTTTAAAATATAAAGTCAATAATGTCATGGCCCTGAACAGGAGACCTGGCCCCACCCCCAGACCACAGCGGAGGACCTTGCACATAACAAGATCTAAGAGTGTGGAAAAATGCTCTGCTTAAGGAAACACATGCAATTCTAAAGGAGCAGGGAGGAAAAGACATCCTTCCTCACAGCACCTAAGAAGACTTCATAATGGGACTGGCATTTGAATTTCATCTTTAAAGAATGAATGGAATGTCTAGATAGGGAAAGAACAGAGAAAACAACATGTGGCTTGATTAGATAACAGACTTTATGGAAAGCTTTCAGTGTGTGTGTGTGTGTATCAGTGAGGCTGTGCAGTGGGGGGAATTGTGGGTAATGGCCAACATATGTTGACTCCAAATGGTGAGGAAACTGACATCCCCAGTTAACACTTTATCTTAAAGAAATTATGGAATCATTGATACTCTTGGAGTTGGACAACAAAATCATATTTGTATGTCAAATTTCACTTCTAAAATTAGGTTAAGTATTGATTAGTAGTATCTAAGAGAGTTTATGTCTATTAAATGGTCATGCATCTGTTAAAAATAACAAGAATAATCATTTGCCAAATATCTATATATTCTAAACTCTGAAACCTATGGATATGTTCAATTATATATCAAGCAATAAATATGGGCATTAATCAGAAGTAGTATTAACCAGATGGGCCCATTGAAATCTCAAGGAGATATATATGGACGTGGAGGGGTGGGTGTCAGAGTGAGGCAGTGTGAGTAAGACTTAACCTGACATTACTGGCTTTGAAGATTAAAAAAAAAAAAAAGCTGTCACAGGCAAAGAATGAAGGCTATTTCCAGAGGCTTCATGGGGCAAAATGGTGAGTTCTTGCCTGGAATCACCATATAAGCCCGGCTAACAATTTCATTTAATTCCTTGAGATCCATTTTGATTTTCTAATACACAAAGCTATGAGAATTGTCTCAAAAATATTGTGTAGACTGTTTTAAGTCATCACTCTGTGGTAATGTTTTATGTCAGCAAGCGGAATCTGCTATAGTATATGATCTTGTATAGGTATTTGTGATCATAAGTAAGCAACTCAATACATATTATCTCATTTGTCATTTAAAGAATCTGGAATGATCTAGGTAAAGCGCTCTGCTTACTGCTAGCACAAAATAAGTCACAATAGCAAATGGGAACAATAGAACTAATAGTATTTGAAAATTATAGTGATGGCTAATTTAATTGCTAACTTAAATCTCAATGAAGTAGTTTCTACATCAGGTAAGCCTATGGATATGTCTGTGGGAAATTGTCCTAATAAGGTTAATTGTTGTGGGTGCCAGAATTCCTTAGGTAGGGAATCCTGAATTATTCCAAAGAACAATTGGTCTTTGCTTAAGCAAACAAGTGGGGGTGATGCATTCAGTCTCTCTGTTCTTGACTGTGAAAGTGCCCAACTTCCTCAAGTTCATGCCACCTTGACTTCCCCACAGGTTGAGCTATAACGGAATTGTCAGGTAAAACAGGCCCTTTCTCCTGTGAAAGTGCCCAACTTCCTCAAGTTCATGCCACCTTGACTTCCCCACAGGATGAGCTATAACTTGGAATTGTCAGGTAAAACAGGCCCTTTGTCTCTTATGTTTCTGTTTGTCAGGGTATGCTACCACAACAACAGAAATAAAATGACATCAATTATTTTTATTATCATTCACAGTGCTATGAAATAAATGTTATAATGGATAAAAGGCAAATTTTGAATGATTACACTCATTGGAGACATGAACAAATGTAAACAAAGGTAATAGTGTTAGGGAGAGCAAAGAGATGACTTGGCAAACTTTTAAGGGAGAAGCAAAGAAGGTTGATGATTTGGTAATGAGAATAAAACATGGAAACAGCAGTTTTATCCTCTGTTTTGGATGACAGAATCAAGTTAATAAACATCAGATATGTAAGGAATCATGCCATGCTCTGATGTATGGGTACCTGTGTAATTCAAGCTGATAGCCATGTGAGAGAGTTAGTCAAATGCACAGTCCTGCTCTGTCTTCTTAAAGCATTAGAATATTGAGCATCTCTGCACTGAGCCAGGAGAGAAACAGATCCAGCACCAGGTAAGTTCGGCCACCCACTGCACTTACTCTGCATGATCCTCAATAGCATCTTCAAATCTATGCGGTAACCACACCATTTTCCTTCTTTGTTCTTTCTGGCAGCAAGATATACAGGATCTTTATTAAACCTTGGCTCACAGAGTGGTCAGAATGCCCCTGGAATCTGTAGGTGTTCCAGCCTGATAATTACCCTCTCCAAGTAGCTCTTTTTACTTGTTGCCAACAGGAGAGCTTCTCTGTGGTTATGGATTCTGGACATACACTATTTTGTTAACTCTTGAAGCTGATCCTCTATTTCTGCCAACAGTTACTGAAGTAGATATTTTCCTTTACCTCATTTTCTTGTTAATAGACAAACACTTCCATATTGAGAACACACTTAGCCTGGCATCCTGCTGAAATCAGTCCTTGGACCTCTGCTGATTTTAATCTTTATAAATGATCCAGAGAAGGGAAACGACTGTGAACTAGCTGGAATTACCAATCAACCAAAATTGGAGGAGAGGAAAAGTGGAGGAAGCTACAACCAGACACAGGTAGGGTTCAGTATGGCCTGTAGTTAAACGGGTATGTGGTAATGGGAACATAATAGAAGCTATGAGAAGCACTCTGCATGGTGGACCTAACCGATTAAGAAAAAGCAATTCCATTCAATTGAAATGCATGAAGTTTGGGGCCTAATTTAGGATCAGTCCAAAAGGATATGAACTGTGTGAAGCTTCAATTAGGCAAGATGAAAGGTAAGACCCACTAAAGTCACACGCTTGGAAGTAGATTTGCATTTCAATTTATTTTAACTTTGAAGAAAAATACTAGTGGGAGAACAAGATATGCAATGTTAGGATCGGCTGCCAGAAACTCATCTTTTAATCTGGGCTGTGTGTGTGCACGGATGTGCACGTTTGTACATGTGTGTGTGTAGAGTTTTATGCAATCAATTAAGTTTTTATGGATCTATAGACTCATATAATTGCCACCTGAGTCAGATTAGATTCCCATTTTCATGTATTTGCTAATTATTTTTAAACAACTTGAAAGCAATCCCCATAGGCACCTGTAGCATCCTTTCTGTCACCACACTGTAGAATGGCCGGCCCTAGAGTTTCAAATGTGTAGACTAATGCAGCAGGCACTCTGTCACTGGCCATTTTTATCTCCGAAAAGCACTGAGACTCATTTATATCCATCATCTCACAGTTTGTCCATTCTTCCATCAATGGACATTTAGATTGTTTCCAGTTTGGACTATTTTGCAAAACTTCAGCAAACTGCCTTGCGCATGCCCTTTTCTCTTAGGATATATGCTTTAATGCATTTTAGGCCTTGCTAAAAGAACAGTTATATATTTAATATCTTGAAAAATATCCAAATAGCTTCGATAATTACATTAATTGATATTCCTAACAATAAAGACTGGGGATGGAGCTACTACTGGTATATCCTTGCCATATTTTAAGTTTTATATATATATGAATAATAAGCATGTAAAATTCCTTCCAAGAGGCCTTTGGCTTAAAGTCTTACATTTTAATTGTTTGACATATATAGATATAGATATATAGATATATGCATACAAATACTATAAATACTTGCATAAATACACATTATTTTTATACATACATATATGTATGTTTAAATGCAAAATGTCACATATATGTATTATATTTTCAACACTACAACTTGCATTTTCATATTATAAACAATATCTATGAATAAAAACAGAGTTACATCCAGTATATTTTAATTTCTTTTAAACTTTGGGAGGCTGGGGAGATGGCTTCGTTGGCAACAGTACTTGCTCTACAAGCATAAGGGCAAGAGTTTGACTCCCGAAGACCCATATAAAAAAGCAGGGCATGGCCACAGCCAGCCTGTAGCTTCTGCATTGGAAGTCAGAGACTGGCAGATCCTGAGAGCACACTGGTCAGCCAGCCTAGCTGAAATGAAAATTTCCATTTCGATGAGAGGCCTTGTCTAAAGGGAATAAGGCCGAGCAATAGAGGAAGATAACACCTGCTCTGGTTTCCACATGTGTAAGCATGGGCATGCTCACTCATGGGCAAGCATCATACACAACCACCACCACCACAACCACCACAAACCACAACTTTTTGCATTCTAAGAAATCTTTGCCTTCAAAGATCGCATATGTATGTATATATATAT